>NW_027665535.1:0-248876 GCF_963924005.1 Protomyctophum bolini
ACAAAAACGATGGGTTATAGCCCATGTTTTTTGAAATTTTGAAAATAAAAGTTAGCCTCGTTTCTCATCATTTTGGACCATGGGCTATAGCCCATATCGTACGGCATACTATAGCGCGCCGTTTTTCATCATTTTTGAGGATTTAAAAAAATGACGAAATGACAAAAACGATGGGTTATAGCCCATGTTTTTGAAATTTTGAAAAAAAAGTTAGCCTCGTTTCTCATCATTTTGGACCATGGGCTATAGCCCATATCGTACGGCATACTATAGCGCGCCGTTTTTCATCATTTTTGAGGATTTGAAAAAAATGACGAAATGACAAAAACGATGGGTTATAGCCCATGTTTTTAGAAATTTTGAAAAAAAAAGTTAGCCTCGTTTCTCATCATTTTGGACCATGGGCTATAGCCCATATCGTACGGCATACTATAGCGCGCCGTTTTTCATCATTTTTGAGGATTTGAAAAAAATGACGAAATGACAAAAACGATGGGTTATAGCCCATGTTTTTTGAAATTTTGAAAATAAAAGTTAGCCTCGTTCTCATCATTTTGGACCATGGGCTATAGCCCATATCGTACGGCATACTATAGCGCGCCGTTTTTCATCATTTTTGAGGATTTAAAAAAAATGACGAAATGACAAAACGATGGGTTATAGCCATGTAAAAAAAAAGTTAGCCTCGTTTCTCATCATTTTGGACCATGGGCTATAGCCCATATCGTACGGCATACTATAGCGCGCCGTTTTTCATCATTTTTGAGGATTTGAAAAAAATGACGAAATGACAAAAACGATGGTTATAGCCATGTTTTTAGAAATTTTGAAAAAAAAAGTTAGCCTCGTTTCTCATCATTTTGGACCATGGGCTATAGCCCATATCGTACGGCATACTATAGCGCGCCGTTTTTCATCATTTTTGAGGATTTGAAAAAAATGACGAAATGACAAAAACGATGGGTTATAGCCCATGTTTTTTGAAATTTTGAAAAAAAAAGTTAGCCTCGTTTCTCATCATTTTGGACCATGGGCTATAGCCCATATCGTACGGCATACTATAGCGCGCCGTTTTTCATCATTTTTGAGGATTTGAAAAAAATGACGAAATGACAAAAACGATGGGTTATAGCCCATGTTTTTTGAAATTTTGCAAAAAAAAGTTAGCCTCGTTTCTCATCATTTTGGACCATGGCTATAGCCCATATCGTACGGCATACTATAGCGCTGCCGTTTTTCATCATTTTTGAGGATTTGAAAAAAATGACGAAATGACAAAAACGATGGGTTATAGCCCATGTTTTTTGAAATTTTAAAAAAAAAGTTAGCCTCGTTTCTCATCATTTTGGACCATGGGCTATAGCCCATATCGTACGGCATACTATAGCGTGCCGTTTTTCATCATTTTTGAGGATTTGAAAAAAATGACGAAATGACAAAAACGATGGGTTATAGCCCATGTTTTTTGAAATTTTGAAAAAAAAGTTAGCCTCGTTTCTCATCATTTTGGACCATGGGCTATAGCCCATATCGTACGGCATACTATAGCGCGCCGTTTTTCATCATTTTTGAGGATTTGAAAAAAATGACGAAATGACAAAAACGATGGGTTATAGCCCATGTTTTTTGAAATTTTGAAAATAAAAGTTAGCCTCGTTTCTCATCATTTTGGACCATGGGCTATAGCCCATATCGTACGGCATACTATAGCGCGCCGTTTTTCATCATTTTTGAGGATTTAAAAAAATGACGAAATGACAAAAACGATGGGTTATAGCCCATGTTTTTTGAAATTTTGAAAAAAAAAGTTAGCCTCGTTTCTCATCATTTTGGACCATGGGCTATAGCCCATATCGTACGGCATACTATAGCGCGCCGTTTTTCATCATTTTGAGGATTTGAAAAAATGACGAAATGACAAAAACGATGGGTTATAGCCCATGTTTTTAGAAATTTTGAAAAAAAAAGTTAGCCTCGTTTCTCATCATTTTGGACCATGGGCTATAGCCCATATCGTACGGCATACTATAGCGCGCCGTTTTTTCATCATTTTTGAGGATTTGAAAAAAATGACGAAATGACAAAAACGATGGGTTATAGCCCATGTTTTTTGAAATTTTGAAAAAAAAAGTTAGCCTCGTTTCTCATCATTTTGGACCATGGGCTATAGCCCATATCGTACGGCATACTATAGCGCGCCGTTTTTCATCATTTTTGAGGATTTAAAAAAAATGACGAAATGACAAAAACGATGGGTTATAGCCCATGTTTTTTGAAATTTTTAAAAAAAAAGTTAGCCTCGTTTCTCATCATTTTGGACCATGGGCTATAGCCCATATCGTACGGCATACTATAGCGCGCCGTTTTTCATCATTTTTGAGGATTTGAAAAAAATGACGAAATGACAAAAACGATGGGTTATAGCCCATGTTTTTAGAAATTTTGAAAAAAAAAGTTAGCCTCGTTTCTCATCATTTTGGACCATGGGCTATAGCCCATATCGTACGGCATACTATAGCGTGCCGTTTTTCATCATTTTTGAGGATTTGAAAAAAATGACGAAATGACAAAAACGATGGGTTATAGCCCATGTTTTTTGAAATTTTGAAAAAAAAAGTTAGCCTCGTTTCTCATCATTTTGGACCATGGGCTATAGCCCATATCGTACGGCATACTATAGCGCGCCGTTTTTCATCATTTTTGAGGATTTGAAAAAAAATGACGAAATGACAAAAACGATGGGTTATAGCCCATGTTTTTTGAAATTTTGCAAAAAAAAGTTAGCCTCGTTTCTCATCATTTTGGACCATGGGCTATAGCCCATATCGTACGGCATACTATAGCGCGCCGTTTTTCATCATTTTTGAGGATTTGAAAAAAATGACGAAATGACAAAAACGATGGGTTATAGCCCATGTTTATTTGAAATTTTAAAAAAAAAAGTTAGCCTCGTTTCTCATCATTTTGGACCATGGGCTATAGCCCATATCGTACGGCATACTATAGCGTGCCGTTTTTCATCATTTTTGAGGATTTGAAAAAAATGACGAAATGACAAAAACGATGGGTTATAGCCCATGTTTTTTGAAATTTTGAAAAAAAAAGTTAGCCTCGTTTCTCATCATTTTGGACCATGGGCTATAGCCCATATCGTACGGCATACTATAGCGCGCCGTTTTTCATCATTTTTGAGGATTTGAAAAAAATGACGAAATGACAAAAACGATGGGTTATAGCCCATGTTAAATTTTGAAAAAAAAAGTTAGCCTCGTTTCTCATCATTTTGGACCATGGGCTATAGCCCATATCGTACGGCATACTATAGCGCGCCGTTTTTCATCATTTTTGAGGATTTGAAAAAAATGACGAAATGACAAAAACGATGGGTTATAGCCCATGTTTTTTGAAATTTTGCAAAAAAAAGTTAGCCTCGTTTCTCATCATTTTGGACCATGGGCTATAGCCCATATCGTACGGCATACTATAGCGCGCCGTTTTTCATCATTTTTGAGGATTTGAAAAAAATGACGAAATGACAAAAACGATGGGTTATAGCCCATGTTTTTTGAAATTTTGAAAAAAAAAGTTAGCCTCGTTTCTCATCATTTTGGACCATGGGCTATAGCCCATATCGTACGGCATACTATAGCGCGCCGTTTTTCATCATTTTTGAGGATTTGAAAAAAATGACGAAATGACAAAAACGATGGGTTATAGCCCATGTTTTTTGAAATTTTGAAAAAAAAAGTTAGCCTCGTTTCTCATCATTTTGGACCATTGGCTATAGCCCATATCGTACGGCATACTATAGCGCGCCGTTTTTCATCATTTTTGAGGATTTGAAAAAAATGACGAAATGACAAAAACGATGGGTTATAGCCCATGTTTTTTGAAATTTTGAAAAAAAAAGTTAGCCTCGTTTCTCATCATTTTGGACCATGGGCTATAGCCCATATCGTACGGCATACTATAGCGCGCCGTTTTTCATCATTTTTGAGGATTTGAAAAAAATGACGAAATGACAAAAACGATGGGTTATAGCCCATGTTTTTTGAAATTTTGAAAAAAAAAGTTAGCCTCGTTTCTCATCATTTTGGACCATGGGCTATAGCCCATATCGTACGGCATACTATAGCGCGCCGTTTTTCATCATTTTTGAGGATTTGAAAAAAATGACGAAATGACAAAAACGATGGGTTATAGCCCATGTTTTTTGAAATTTTGAAAAAAAAAGTTAGCCTCGTTTCTCATCATTTTGGACCATGGGCTATAGCCCATATCGTACGGCATACTATAGCGCGCCGTTTTTCATCATTTTTGAGGATTTGAAAAAAATTACGAAATGACAAAAACGATGGGTTATAGCCCATGTTTTTTGAAATTTTGAAAAAAAAAGTTAGCCTCGTTTCTCATCATTTTGGACCATGGGCTATAGCCCATATCGTACGGCATACTATAGCGCGCCGTTTTTCATCATTTTTGAGGATTTGAAAAAAATGACGAAATGACAAAAACGATGGGTTATAGCCCATGTTTTTTGAAATTTTGAAAAAAAAAGTTAGCCTCGTTTCTCATCATTTTGGACCATGGGCTATAGCCCATATCGTACGGCATACTATAGCGCGCCGTTTTTCATCATTTTTGAGGATTTGAAAAAAATGACGAAATGACAAAAACGATGGGTTATAGCCCATGTTTTTTGAAATTTTGAAAAAAAAAGTTAGCCTCGTTTCTCATCATTTTGGACCATGGGCTATAGCCCATATCGTACGGCATACTATAGCGCGCCGTTTTTCATCATTTTTGAGGATTTGAAAAAAATGACGAAATGACAAAAACGATGGGTTATAGCCCATGTTTTTAGAAATTTTGAAAAAAAAAGTTAGCCTCGTTTCTCATCATTTTGGACCATGGGCTATAGCCCATATCGTACGGCATACTATAGCGCGCCGTTTTTCATCATTTTTGAGGATTTGAAAAAAATGACGAAATGACAAAAACGATGGGTTATAGCCCATGTTTTTTGAAATTTTGCAAAAAAAAGTTAGCCTCGTTTCTCATCATTTTGGACCATGGGCTATAGCCCATATCGTACGGCATACTATAGCGCGCAGTTTTTCATCATTTTTGAGGATTTGAAAAAATGACGAAATGACAAAAACGATGGGTTATAGCCCATGTTTTTTGAAATTTTGAAAAAAAAAGTTAGCCTCGTTTCTCATCATTTTGGACCATTGGCTATAGCCCATATCGTACGGCATACTATAGCGCGCCGTTTTTCATCATTTTTGAGGATTTGAAAAAAATGACGAAATGACAAAAACGATGGGTTATAGCCCATGTTTTTTGAAATTTTGAAAAAAAAAGTTAGCCTCGTTTCTCATCATTTTGGACCATGGGCTATAGCCCATATCGTACGGCATACTATAGCGCGCCGTTTTTCATCATTTTTGAGGATTTGAAAAAAATGACGAAATGACAAAAACGATGGGTTATAGCCCATGTTTTTTGAAATTTTGAAAAAAAAAGTTAGCCTCGTTTCTCATCATTTTGGACCATGGGCTATAGCCCATATCGTACGGCATACTATAGCGCGCCGTTTTTCATCATTTTTGAGGATTTGAAAAAAATGACGAAATGACAAAAACGATGGGTTATAGCCCATGTTTTTTGAAATTTTGAAAAAAAAAGTTAGCCTCGTTTCTCATCATTTTGGACCATGGGCTATAGCCCATATCGTACGGCATACTATAGCGCGCCGTTTTTCATCATTTTTGAGGATTTGAAAAAAATGACGAAATGACAAAAACGATGGGTTATAGCCCATGTTTTTTGAAATTTTGAAAATAAAAGTTAGCCTCGTTTCTCATCATTTTGGACCATGGGCTATAGCCCATATCGTACGGCATACTATAGCGCGCCGTTTTTCATCATTTTTGAGGATTTAAAAAAAATGACGAAATGACAAAAACGATGGGTTATAGCCCATGTTTTTTGAAATTTTGAAAAAAAAAGTTAGCCTCGTTTCTCATCATTTTGGACCATGGGCTATAGCCCATATCGTACGGCATACTATAGCGCGCCGTTTTTCATCATTTTTGAGGATTTGAAAAAAATGACGAAATGACAAAAACGATGGGTTATAGCCCATGTTTTTAGAAATTTTGAAAAAAAAAGTTAGCCTCGTTTCTCATCATTTTGGACCATGGGCTATAGCCCATATCGTACGGCATACTATAGCGCGCCGTTTTTCATCATTTTTGAGGATTTGAAAAAAATGACGAAATGACAAAAACGATGGGTTATAGCCCATGTTTTTTGAAATTTTGCAAAAAAAAGTTAGCCTCGTTTCTCATCATTTTGGACCATGGGCTATAGCCCATATCGTACGGCATACTATAGCGCGCCGTTTTTCATCATTTTTGAGGATTTGAAAAAAATGACGAAATGACAAAAACGATGGGTTATAGCCCATGTTTTTTGAAATTTTGAAAAAAAAAGTTAGCCTCGTTTCTCATCATTTTGGACCATGGGCTATAGCCCATATCGTACGGCATACTATAGCGCGCCGTTTTTCATCATTTTTGAGGATTTGAAAAAAATGACGAAATGACAAAAACGATGGGTTATAGCCCATGTTTTTTGAAATTTTGAAAAAAAAAGTTAGCCTCGTTTCTCATCATTTTGGACCATGGGCTATAGCCCATATCGTACGGCATACTATAGCGCGCCGTTTTTCATCATTTTTGAGGATTTGAAAAAAATGACGAAATGACAAAAACGATGGGTTATAGCCCATGTTTTTTGAAATTTTGAAAAAAAAAGTTAGCCTCGTTTCTCATCATTTTGGACCATGGGCTATAGCCCATATCGTACGGCATACTATAGCGCGCCGTTTTTCATCATTTTTGAGGATTTGAAAAAAATGACGAAATGACAAAAACGATGGGTTATAGCCCATGTTTTTTGAAATTTTGAAAAAAAAAGTTAGCCTCGTTTCTCATCATTTTGGACCATGGGCTATAGCCCATATCGTACGGCATACTATAGCGCGCCGTTTTTCATCATTTTTGAGGATTTGAAAAAAATGACGAAATGACAAAAACGATGGGTTATAGCCCATGTTTTTTGAAATTTTGAAAATAAAAGTTAGCCTCGTTTCTCATCATTTTGGACCATGGGCTATAGCCCATATCGTACGGCATACTATAGCGCGCCGTTTTTCATCATTTTTGAGGATTTGAAAAAAATGACGAAATGACAAAAACGATGGGTTATAGCCCATGTTTTTAGAAATTTTGAAAAAAAAAGTTAGCCTCGTTTCTCATCATTTTGGACCATGGGCTATAGCCCATATCGTACGGCATACTATAGCGCGCCGTTTTTCATCATTTTTGAGGATTTGAAAAAAATGACGAAATGACAAAAACGATGGGTTATAGCCCATGTTTTTTGAAATTTTGCAAAAAAAAGTTAGCCTCGTTTCTCATCATTTTGGACCATGGGCTATAGCCCATATCGTACGGCATACTATAGCGCGCAGTTTTTCATCATTTTTGAGGATTTGAAAAAAATGACGAAATGACAAAAACGATGGGTTATAGCCCATGTTTTTTGAAATTTTGAAAAAAAAAGTTAGCCTCGTTTCTCATCATTTTGGACCATTGGCTATAGCCCATATCGTACGGCATACTATAGCGCGCCGTTTTTCATCATTTTTGAGGATTTGAAAAAAATGACGAAATGACAAAAACGATGGGTTATAGCCCATGTTTTTTGAAATTTTGAAAAAAAAAGTTAGCCTCGTTTCTCATCATTTTGGACCATGGGCTATAGCCCATATCGTACGGCATACTATAGCGCGCCGTTTTTCATCATTTTTGAGGATTTGAAAAAAATGACGAAATGACAAAAACGATGGGTTATAGCCCATGTTTTTTGAAATTTTGAAAAAAAAAGTTAGCCTCGTTTCTCATCATTTTGGACCATGGGCTATAGCCCATATCGTACGGCATACTATAGCGCGCCGTTTTTCATCATTTTTGAGGATTTGAAAAAAATGACGAAATGACAAAAACGATGGGTTATAGCCCATGTTTTTTGAAATTTTGAAAAAAAAAGTTAGCCTCGTTTCTCATCATTTTGGACCATGGGCTATAGCCCATATCGTACGGCATACTATAGCGCGCCGTTTTTCATCATTTTTGAGGATTTGAAAAAAATGACGAAATGACAAAAACGATGGGTTATAGCCCATGTTTTTTGAAATTTTGAAAATAAAAGTTAGCCTCGTTTCTCATCATTTTGGACCATGGGCTATAGCCCATATCGTACGGCATACTATAGCGCGCCGTTTTTCATCATTTTTGAGGATTTAAAAAAAATGACGAAATGACAAAAACGATGGGTTATAGCCCATGTTTTTTGAAATTTTGAAAAAAAAAGTTAGCCTCGTTTCTCATCATTTTGGACCATGGGCTATAGCCCATATCGTACGGCATACTATAGCGCGCCGTTTTTCATCATTTTTGAGGATTTGAAAAAAATGACGAAATGACAAAAACGATGGGTTATAGCCCATGTTTTTAGAAATTTTGAAAAAAAAAGTTAGCCTCGTTTCTCATCATTTTGGACCATGGGCTATAGCCCATATCGTACGGCATACTATAGCGCGCCGTTTTTCATCATTTTTGAGGATTTGAAAAAAATGACGAAATGACAAAAACGATGGGTTATAGCCCATGTTTTTTGAAATTTTGCAAAAAAAAGTTAGCCTCGTTTCTCATCATTTTGGACCATGGGCTATAGCCCATATCGTACGGCATACTATAGCGCGCCGTTTTTCATCATTTTTGAGGATTTGAAAAAAATGACGAAATGACAAAAACGATGGGTTATAGCCCATGTTTTTAGAAATTTTGGAAAAAAAAGTTAGCCTCGTTTCTCATCATTTTGGACCATGGGCTATAGCCCATATCGTACGGCATACTATAGCGCGCCGTTTTTCATCATTTTTGAGGATTTGAAAAAAATGACGAAATGACAAAAACGATGGGTTATAGCCCATGTTTTTAGACATTTTGAAAAAAAAAGATAGCCTCGTTTCTCATCATTTTGGACCATGGGCTATAGCCCATATCGTACGGCATACTATAGCGCGCCGTTTTTCATCATTTTTGAGGATTTGAAAAAAATGACGAAATGACAAAAACGATGGGTTATAGCCCATGTTTTTTGAAATTTTGAAAAAAAAAGTTAGCCTCGTTTCTCATCATTTTGGACCATTGGCTATAGCCCATATCGTACGGCATACTATAGCGCGCCGTTTTTCATCATTTTTGAGGATTTGAAAAAAATGACGAAATGACAAAAACGATGGGTTATAGCCCATGTTTTTAGAAATTTTGGAAAAAAAAGTTAGCCTCGTTTCTCATCATTTTGGACCATGGGCTATAGCCCATATCGTACGGCATACTATAGCGCGCCGTTTTTCATCATTTTTGAGGATTTGAAAAAAATGACGAAATGACAAAAACGATGGGTTATAGCCCATGTTTTTAGAAATTTTGGAAAAAAAAGTTAGCCTCGTTTCTCATCATTTTGGACCATGGGCTATAGCCCATATCGTACGGCATACTATAGCGCGCCGTTTTTCATCATTTTTGAGGATTTGAAAAAAATGACGAAATGACAAAAACGATGGGTTATAGCCCATGTTTTTAGACATTTTGAAAAAAAAAGATAGCCTCGTTTCTCATCATTTTGGACCATGGGCTATAGCCCATATCGTACGGCATACTATAGCGCGCCGTTTTTCATCATTTTTGAGGATTTGAAAAAAATGACGAAATGACAAAAACGATGGGTTATAGCCCATGTTTTTTGAAATTTTGAAAAAAAAAGTTAGCCTCGTTTCTCATCATTTTGGACCATTGGCTATAGCCCATATCGTACGGCATACTATAGCGCGCCGTTTTTCATCATTTTTGAGGATTTGAAAAAAATGACGAAATGACAAAAACGATGGGTTATAGCCCATGTTTTTAGAAATTTTGGAAAAAAAAGTTAGCCTCGTTTCTCATCATTTTGGACCATGGGCTATAGCCCATATCGTACGGCATACTATAGCGCGCCGTTTTTCATCATTTTTGAGGATTTGAAAAAAATGACGAAATGACAAAAACGATGGGTTATAGCCCATGTTTTTAGACATTTTGAAAAAAAAAGATAGCCTCGTTTCTCATCATTTTGGACCATGGGCTATAGCCCATATCGTACGGCATACTATAGCGCGCCGTTTTTCATCATTTTTGAGGATTTGAAAAAAATGACGAAATGACAAAAACGATGGGTTATAGCCCATGTTTTTTGAAATTTTGAAAAAAAAAGTTAGCCTCGTTTCTCATCATTTTGGACCATTGGCTATAGCCCATATCGTACGGCATACTATAGCGCGCCGTTTTTCATCATTTTTGAGGATTTGAAAAAAATGACGAAATGACAAAAACGATGGGTTATAGCCCATGTTTTTTGAAATTTTGAAAAAAAAAGTTAGCCTCGTTTCTCATCATTTTGGACCATGGGCTATAGCCCATATCGTACGGCATACTATAGCGCGCCGTTTTTCATCATTTTTGAGGATTTGAAAAAAATGACGAAATGACAAAAACGATGGGTTATAGCCCATGTTTTTTGAAATTTTGAAAAAAAAAGTTAGCCTCGTTTCTCATCATTTTGGACCATTGGCTATAGCCCATATCGTACGGCATACTATAGCGCGCCGTTTTTCATCATTTTTGAGGATTTGAAAAAAATGACGAAATGACAAAAACGATGGGTTATAGCCCATGTTTTTTGAAATTTTGAAAAAAAAAGTTAGCCTCGTTTCTCATCATTTTGGACCATGGGCTATAGCCCATATCGTACGGCATACTATAGCGCGCCGTTTTTCATCATTTTTGAGGATTTGAAAAAAATGACGAAATGACAAAAACGATGGGTTATAGCCCATGTTTTTTGAAATTTTGAAAAAAAAAGTTAGCCTCGTTTCTCATCATTTTGGACCATTGGCTATAGCCCATATCGTACGGCATACTATAGCGCGCCGTTTTTCATCATTTTTGAGGATTTGAAAAAAATGACGAAATGACAAAAACGATGGGTTATAGCCCATGTTTTTAGAAATTTTGAAAAAAAAAGTTAGCCTCGTTTCTCATCATTTTGGACCATGGGCTATAGCCCATATCGTACGGCATACTATAGCGCGCCGTTTTTCATCATTTTTGAGGATTTGAAAAAAATGACGAAATGACAAAAACGATGGGTTATAGCCCATGTTTTTAGAAATTTTGGAAAAAAAAGTTAGCCTCGTTTCTCATCATTTTGGACCATGGGCTATAGCCCATATCGTACGGCATACTATAGCGCGCCGTTTTTCATCATTTTTGAGGATTTGAAAAAAATGACAACAACGATGGGTTATAGCCCATGTTTTTTGAAATTTTGGAAAAAAAAGTTAGCCTCGTTTCTCATCATTTTGGACCATGGGCTATAGCCCATATCGTACGGCATACTATAGCGCGCCGTTTTTCATCATTTTTGACGATTTGAAAAAAAATGACGAAATTACAAAAACGATGGGTTATAGCCCATGTTTTTGAAATTTTGAAAAAAAAAGTTAGCCTCGTTTCTCATCATTTTGGACCATGGGCTATAGCCCATATCGTACGGCATACTATAGCGCGCCGTTTTTCATCATTTTTGAGGATTTGACAAAAATGACGAAATGACAAAAACGATGGGTTATAGCCCATGTTTTTGAAATTTTGGGGGAAAAAAAGTTAGCCTCGTTTCTCATCATTTTGGACCATGGGCTATAGCCCATATCGTACGGCATACTATAGCGCGCCGTTTTTCATCATTTTTGACGATTTGAAAAAAATGACAAAATGACAAAAACGATGGGTTATAGCCCATTGTTACATAATCGGGGAGTATGTTTATAGTTATGAGATGATAAAGTAATGATTATATTTATATATATATATATATATATATATATATATATATATCATATGATAACGTGGTTATGTTTGTATGTGTATATATATGTATATATAATATATCATGAATGGGTTGCATTGTACAGAGTGCTGATCAACACTTTCAGTCACAGGTCTGGTCTGCTGTGGGGCGTGGAGGCGGAGAAGAACCATCAACCTCCTTGCTGTCTGCCCACCTCCTAGTCACCAGGAGCCAATCCGCGCTCAGAGGACTAGACTGTGAAGACTACTTAGCAGCACCTGTGACATGCACTCATTGGCATTGTCTCTCAGTCACCTCATACTGAGCAGTACTTTGTCCGTGTAGGAGCTAGTTAAAACGCTCAAGATCAAATCTGTTTAATAAGCATAGGCCAGGGGCTAAACCTGTGTGTGGTCCCCTGAGCTTTATTTCGGTCATTGGTGGTTCAGAGCTTAAAGATACAACTGATTATAATTATATATATATATATATATATAGAGATATATAATATATAATATATACTTACGGCGTATCGGTGCGTACTTTTTGTAAATCTTTGTTAGGCAGTAGTTAGCGTAGACAGTTTAGGTAGATTGACTTTGTGTACATTTCATTTCATTCATTGGTTAGAGTTAGGTAAGAGTGTTGTGCGATACTTTAGAATAGGGCTAGATAGTTTTGATTGTTTCTTTGAGTTGCCCCATATAGCCTGTCTTTTCGTTTGTATTCCAGTTGTACATCTTTATTGTTTATTATTATGATACCTTATCCTTATAACGTGAATAAATAACAATTATCATGCCAGCCGTGTTGCATCCTCTTCTTATACCCCTAGACCTAAAAAGGGGAATGTAACACCCATGTTTTTTTAAATTTTGGAAAAAAAAGTTAGCCTCGTTTCTCATCATTTTGGACCATGGGCTATAGCCCATATCGTACGGCATACTATAGCGCGCCGTTTTTCATCATTTTTGATGATTTGACAATATTGAAAAAATGAAAAAAACGATGGGTTATATTGAAGCGTGCACCTACACACGCACAGGCGCACATGCGTATGCACACCTGGACCTGTAAATGAACAACACAAAAACTAAGGCACTGGTGTCGGACTTCTGGTTTACCGGAACGGGGTTCAACTCCCTGCAGTGCCCTGCTCAATGTGTTGTATTTACCGGAAAGGATGGGAAACATTAGCAAATTGCGGAGTGTTAGAAAAAAAAGGATGGGTTATTTTTTATAATAAAACCTTTTTTCCGCAATTTCCAATTTCCGCAATTTCCGCAATTTCCAATTTCCGCAATTTCCAATTTCCGCAATTTCCGCAATTGCCAATTTCCGCAATTTCCAAAATTTCCAAAATTTCCGCAATTTCCGCAATTTCCAATTTCCGCAATTTCCAATTTCCGCAATTTCCGCAATTCCCAAAATTTTCACAATTTCCGCAATTTACGCAATTTCCAATTTCCGCAATTAATTTCCACAATTTCCACAATTTCTAATTTCCGCAATTTCCGCAATTACCAATTTCCGCAATTTCCACAATTTCCGTAATTTCCGCAATTTCCGCAATTTCCGCAATTTCCATTTTCCTCAATTTCCGCAATTTCCGCAATTTCCAATTTCCACAATTTCCAATTTCTGCAATTTCCACAATTTCCACAATTTCCAATTTCCGCAATTTCCGCAATTTCCGAAATTGCGGAAATTGCGGAAATTGTGGATATTGCGGAAATTGGCAATTGTTGAAATTGCGGAAATTGGAAATTGTGGAAATTGGAAATTGCGGAAATTGCGGAAATTGAGGAAAATGGAAATTGCGGAAATTGCGGAAATTGCGGAAATTACGGAAATTGTGGAAATTGCGGAAATTGAGGAAATTTGAAATTGCGGAAATTGCGGAAATTCCGGAAATTGCGGAAATTGTGGAAATTGCGGAAATTGGCAATTGTGGAAATTGCGGAAATTGGAAATTGTGGAAATTGCGGAAATTGGAAATTGTGGAAATTGCGGAAATTGGCAATTGTGGAAATTGCGGAAATTGGAAATTGCGGAAATTGGAAATTGCGAAAATTGCGGAAATTGTGGAAATTTTGGAAATTGCGGAAATTGGAAATTGCGGAAATTGAGGAAATTGGAAATTGCGGAAATTGAGGAAATTGGAAATTGTGGAAATTGCGGAAATTGGCAATTGCGGAAATTGGCAATTGTGGAAATTGGAAATTGTGGAAATTATGGAAATTGCGGAAATTGCGGAAATTGCGGAAATTGGAAATTGCGGAAATTGCGGAAATTGCGGAAATTGGAAATTGCGGAAATTGCGGAAATTGGAAATTGCGGAAATTACGGAAATTGGAAATTTTGGAAATTGCGGAAATTGGCAATTGTGGAAATTGCGGAAATTGGAAATTGCGGAAATTGGAAATTGCGGAAATTGCGGAAATTGTGGAAATTTTGGATATTGCGGAAATTGCGGAAATTGCGGAAATTGGCAATTGTGGAAATTGCGGAAATTGGAAATTGTGGAAATTGCGGAAATTGGCAATTGTGGAAATTGCGGAAATTGGAAATTGCGGAAATTGGAAATTGTGGAAATTGCGGAAATTGGCAATTGTGGAAATTGCGGAAATTGGAAATTGCGGAAATTGGAAATTGCGGAAATTGCGGAAATTGTGGAAATTTTGGAAATTGCGGAAATTGGCAATTGCGGAAATTGCGGAAATTGGAAATTGCGGAAATTGGCAATTGCGGAAATTGGCAATTGCGGAAATTGCGGAAATTGGAAATTGCGGAAATTTGAAATTGCGAAAATTGGAAATTGCAGAAATTGGAAATTGCGGAAATTGCGGAAATTGAGGAAATTGGAAATTGCGGAAATTGCGGAAATTGCGGAAATTGAGGAAATTGGAAATTGCGGAAATTGCGGAAATTGCGGAAATTGCGGAAATTGCGGAAATTGGCAATTGTGGAAATTGCGGAAATTGGAAATTGTGGAAATTGTGAGGAAATTGGAAATTGCGGAAATTGCGGAAATTGCGGAAATTGCGGAAATTGCGGAAATTGGCAATTGTGGAAATTGCGGAAATTGGAAATTGTGGAAATTGCGGAAATTGGCAATTGTGGAAATTGCGGAAATTGGAAATTGCGGAAATTGGAAATTGCGGAAATTGCGGAAATTGTGGAAATTTTGGAAATTGCGGAAATTGGCAATTGCGGAAATTGCGGAAATTGGAAATTGCGGAAATTGGCAATTGCGGAAATTGGCAATTGCGGAAATTGCGGAAATTGGAAATTGCGGAAATTTGAAATTGCGAAAATTGGAAATTGCAGAAATTGGAAATTGCGGAAATTGCGGAAATTGGAAATTGTGGAAATTATGGAAATTGCGGAAATTGCGGAAATTGCGGAAATTGGAAATTGCGGAAATTGCGGAAATTGCGGAAATTGGAAATTGCGGAAATTACGGAAATTGGAAATTTTGGAAATTGCGGAAATTGGCAATTGTGGAAATTGCGGAAATTGGAAATTGCGGAAATTGGAAATTGCGGAAATTGCGGAAATTGTGGAAATTTTGGAAATTGCGGAAATTGGCAATTGCGGAAATTGCGGAAATTGGAAATTGCGGAAATTGGAAATTGCGGAAATTGCGGAAATTGTGGAAATTTGCCTGCTAAATAATTTGCCAAAAAATAATTTGCCAAAAAATAATTTGCCAAAATAATTTGCCAAAAAGTATTTTGTAAAAAGTATTTTGTAAAAAGTATTTTGTAAAAAGTATTTTGTAAAAAGTATTTTGTAAAAAGTATATTTTAAAAAGTATTTTGTAAAATAATTTGCCTGCAAAATAATTTGCCTGCAAAATAATTTGCCAAAACCCTAATAAAAAGTATTTTGTAAAAAGTATTTTGTAAAAAGTATTTTGTAAAAAGTATTTTGTAAAAAGTATTTTGTAAAAAGTATTTTGTAAAAAGTATTTTGTAAAAAGTATTTTGTAAAAAGTATTTTGTAAAAAGTATTTTGTAAAATAATTTGCCTGCAAAATAATTTGCCTGCAAAATAATTTGCCTGCAAAATAATTTGCCAAAACCCTATAAATTTGCCTAAAAAAATAATTTGCCTGCAAAATAATTTGCCTGCAAAATAATTTGCCCCCCAAAATAATTTGCCAAAATAATTTGCCAAAATAATTTGCCAAAATAATTTGCAAACAAGTATTTTGTAAAAAGTATTTTGTAAAAAGTATTTTGTAAAAAGTATTTTGTAAAAAGTATTTTGTAAAAAGTATTTTGTAAAAAGTATTTTGTAAAAAGTATTTTGTAAAAAGTATTTTGTAAAAAGTATTTTGTAAAAAGTATTTTGCAAAATAATTTGCCTGCAAAATAATTTGCCTGCAAAATAATTTGCCAAAATAATTTGCCTGCAAAATAATTTGCCAAAAAATAATTTGCCAAAAAATAATTTGCCAAAATAATTTGCCAAAAAGTATTTTGTAAAAAGTATTTTGTAAAAAGTATTTTGCTAAATAATTTGCCTGCAAAATAATTTGCCTGCAAAATAATTTGCCTGCAAAATAATTTGCCAAAACCCTAATAATTTGCCTAAAAAAATAATTTGCCAAAACCCTAATAATTTGCCTGCAAAATAATTTGCCTGCTAAATAATTTGCCTGCAAAATAATTTGCCTGCAAAATATTTTGCCTGCTAAATAATTTGCCTGCAAAATAATTTGCCTGCAAAATAATTTGCCTGCTAAATAATTTGCCTGCAAAATAATTTGCCAAAACCCTAATAATTTGCCTAAAAAAATAATTTGCCTGCTAAATAATTTGCCTGCAAAATAATTTGCCTGCAAAATAATTTGCCAAAAAATAATTTGCCAAAAAATAATTTGCCAAAATAATTTGCCAAAAAGTATTTTGTAAAAAGTATTTTGTAAAAAGTATTTTGTAAAAAGTATTTTGTAAAAAGTATTTTGTAAAAAGTATTTTGTAAAAAGTATTTTGTAAAAAGTATTTTGTAAAAAGTATTTTGTAAAAAGTATTTTGTAAAAAGTATTTTGTAAAATAATTTGCCTGCAAAATAATTTGCCTGCAAAATAATTTGCCTGCTAAATAATTTGCAAATTGTAAAAAGTATTTTGTAAAAAGTATTTTGTAAAAAGTATTTTGTAAAAAGTATTTTGTAAAAAGTATTTTGTAAAAAGTATTTTGTAAAATAATTTGCCTGCAAAATAATTTGCCTGCAAAATAATTTGCCTGCTAAATAATTTGCCAAAATAATTTGCCAAAAAGTATTTTGTAAAAAGTATTTTGTAAAAAGTATTTTGTAAAAAGTATTTTGTAAAAAGTATTTTGTAAAATAATTTGCCTGCAAAATAATTTGCCTGCAAAATAATTTGCCAAAACCCTATAAATTTGCCTAAAAAATTATTTGCCTGCAAAATAATTTGCCTGCAAAATAATTTGCCAAAATAATTTGCCTGCTAAATAATTTGCCTGCAAAATAATTTGCCTGCAAAATAATTTGCCAAAAAATAATTTGCCAAAATAATTTGCCAAAAAGTATTTTGTAAAAAGTATTTTGTAAAAAGTATTTTGTAAAAAGTATTTTGTAAAAAGTATTTTGTAAAAAGTATTTTGTAAAATAATTTGCCTGCAAAATAATTTGCCTGCAAAATAATTTGCCTGCAAAATAATTTGCCAAAACCCCAATAATTTGCCTGCAAAATAATTTGCCTGCTAAATAATTTGCCTGCTAAATAATTTGCCAAAAAATAATTTGCCAAAAAATAATTTGCCAAAATAATTTGCCAAAAAGTATTTTGTAAAAAGTATTTTGTAAAAAGTATTTTGTAAAAAGTATTTTGTAAAAAGTATTTTGTAAAAAGTATTTTGTAAAATAATTTGCCTGCAAAATAATTTGCCTGCAAAATAATTTGCCAAAACCCTAATAATTTGCCTAAAAAAATAATTTGCCTGCAAAATAATTTGCCCCCCAAAATAATTTGCCAAAATAATTTGCCAAAATAATTTGCCAAAAAGTATTTTGCAAAAAGTATTTTGTAAAAAGTATTTTGTAAAAAGTATTTAATAATTTGCCTGCTAAATAATTTGCCTGCAAAATAATTTGCCTGCAAAATAATTTGCCTGCTAAATAATTTGCCTGCAAAATAATTTGCCTGCAAAATAATTTGCCTGCAAAATAATTTGCCTGCTAAATAATTTGCCTGCTAAATAATTTGCCTGCAAAATAATTTGCCAAAAAATAATTTGCCAAAATAATTTGCCAAAAAGTATTTTGTAAAAAGTATTTTGTAAAAAGATTTTGTAAAAAGTATTTTGTAAAAAGTATTTTGTAAAATAATTTGCCTGCAAAATAATTTGCCTGCAAAATAATTTGCCAAAACCCTAATAATTTGCTTAAAAAAATAATTTGCCTGCAAAATAATTTGCCTGCAAAATAATTTGCCTGCAAAATAATTTGCCTGCAAAATAATTTGCCTGCAAAATAATTTGCCTGCAAAATATTTTGCCTGCTAAATAATTTGCCTGCAAAATAATTTGCCTGCAAAATAATTTGCCTGCAAAATATTTTGCCTGCTAAATAATTTGCCTGCAAAATAATTTGCCAAAACCCTAATAATTTGCCTAAAAAAATAATTTGCCTGCTAAATAATTTGCCTGCAAAATAATTTGCCTGCAAAATATTTTGCCTGCTAAATAATTTGCCTGCAAAATAATTTGCCAAAACCCTATAAATTTGCCTAAAAAAATAATTTGCCTGCAAAATAATTTGCCTGCAAAATAATTTGCCCCCCAAAATAATTTGCCAAAATAATTTGCCAAAATAATTTGCCAACAAGTATTTTGCAAAAAGTATTTTGTAAAAAGTATTTTGTAAAAAGTATTTTGTAAAAAGTATTTTGTAAAAAGTATTTTGTAAAAAGTATTTTGTAAAAAGTATTTTGCAAAATAATTTGCCTGCAAAATAATTTGCCTGCAAAATAATTTGCCTGCAAAATAATTTGCCTGCAAAATAATTTGCCAAAATAATTTGCCTGCAAAATAATTTGCCAAAAAATAATTTGCCAAAAAATAATTTGCCAAAATAATTTGCCAAAAAGTATTTTGTAAAAAGTATTTTGTAAAAAGTATTTTGCTAAATAATTTGCCTGCAAAATAATTTGCCTGCAAAATAATTTGCCTGCAAAATAATTTGCCAAAACCCTAATAATTTGCCAAAAAAAATAATTTGCCAAAACCCTAATAATTTGCCTGCAAAATAATTTGCCTGCTAAATAATTTGCCTGCAAAATAATTTGCCTGCAAAATATTTTGCCTGCTAAATAATTTGCCTGCAAAATAATTTGCCTGCAAAATAATTTGCCTGCTAAATAATTTGCCAAAAAATAATTTGCCAAAACCCTAATAATTTGCCTAAAAAAATTATTTGCCTGCTAAATAATTTGCAAATTGTAAAAAGTATTTTGTAAAAAGTATTTTGTAAAAAGTATTTTGTAAAAAGTATTTTGTAAAAAGTATTTTGTAAAAAGTATTTTGTAAAATAATTTGCCTGCAAAATAATTTGCCTGCAAAATAATTTGCCTGCTAAATAATTTGCCAAAATAATTTGCCAAAAAGTATTTTGTAAAAAGTATTTTGTAAAAAGTATTTTGTAAAAAGTATTTTGTAAAAAGTATTTTGTAAAATAATTTGCCTGCAAAATAATTTGCCTGCAAAATAATTTGCCAAAACCCTATAAATTTGCCTAAAAAATTATTTGCCTGCAAAATAATTTGCCTGCAAAATAATTTGCCCCCCAAAATAATTTGCCAAAATAATTTGCCAACAAGTATTTTGCAAAAAGTATTTTGTAAAAAGTATTTTGTAAAAAGTATTTTGTAAAAAGTATTTTGTAAAAAGTATTTTGTAAAAAGTATTTTGCAAAATAATTTGCCTGCAAAATAATTTGCCTGCAAAATAATTTGCCAAAATAATTTGCCTGCTAAATAATTTGCCTGCAAAATAATTTGCCTGCAAAATAATTTGCCAAAAAATAATTTGCCAAAATAATTTGCCAAAAAGTATTTTGTAAAAAGTATTTTGTAAAAAGTATTTTGTAAAAAGTATTTTGTAAAAAGTATTTTGTAAAAAGTATTTTGTAAAAAGTATTTTGTAAAATAATTTGCCTGCAAAATAATTTGCCTGCAAAATAATTTGCCTGCAAAATAATTTGCCAAAACCCCAATAATTTGCCTGCAAAATAATTTGCCTGCTAAATAATTTGCCTGCTAAATAATTTGCCAAAAAATAATTTGCCAAAAAATAATTTGCCAAAATAATTTGCCAAAAAGTATTTTGTAAAAAGTATTTTGTAAAAAGTATTTTGTAAAAAGTATTTTGTAAAAAGTATTTTGTAAAAAGTATTTTGTAAAAAGTATTTTGTAAAATAATTTGCCTGCAAAATAATTTGCCTGCAAAATAATTTGCCAAAACCCTAATAATTTGCCTAAAAAAATAATTTGCCTGCAAAATAATTTGCCCCCCAAAATAATTTGCCAAAATAATTTGCCAAAATAATTTGCCAAAAAGTATTTTGCAAAAAGTATTTTGTAAAAAGTATTTTGTAAAAAGTATTTAATAATTTGCCTGCTAAATAATTTGCCTGCAAAATAATTTGCCTGCAAAATAATTTGCCTGCTAAATAATTTGCCTGCAAAATAATTTGCCTGCAAAATAATTTGCCTGCAAAATAATTTGCCTGCTAAATAATTTGCCTGCTAAATAATTTGCCTGCAAAATAATTTGCCAAAAAATAATTTGCCAAAATAATTTGCCAAAAAGTATTTTGTAAAAAGTATTTTGTAAAAAGATTTTGTAAAAAGTATTTTGTAAAAAGTATTTTGTAAAATAATTTGCCTGCAAAATAATTTGCCTGCAAAATAATTTGCCAAAACCCTAATAATTTGCTTAAAAAAATAATTTGCCTGCAAAATAATTTGCCTGCAAAATAATTTGCCTGCAAAATAATTTGCCAAAACCCTAATAATTTGCCTAAAAAAATAATTTGCCTGCAAAATAATTTGCCCCCCAAAATAATTTGCCAAAATAATTTGCCAAAATAATTTGCCAAAAAGTATTTTGCAAAAAGTATTTTGTAAAAAGTATTTTGTAAAAAGTATTTTGTAAAAAGTATTTTGTAAAAAGTATTTTGTAAAAAGTATTTTGCAAAATAATTTGCCTGCAAAATAATTTGCCTGCAAAATAATTTGCCAAAACCCTAATAATTTGCCTAAAAAAATAATTTGCCTGCAAAATAATTTGCCTGCAAAATAATTTGCCTGCAAAATAATTTGCCCCCCAAAATAATTTGCCAAAATAATTTGCCAAAAAGTATTTTGCAAAAAGTATTTTGTAAAAAGTATTTTGTAAAAAGTATTTTGTAAAAAGTATTTTGTAAAAAGTATTTTGTAAAAAGTATTTTGTAAAATAATTTGCCTGCAAAATAATTTGCCTGCAAAATAATTTGCCTGCAAAATAATTTGCCAAGATAATTTGCCTGCAAAATAATTTGCCTGCAAAATAATTTGCCAAGATAATTTGCCTGCAAAATAATTTGCCTGCAAAATAATTTGCCTGCAAAATAATTTGCCTGCAAAATAATTTGCCCCCCAAAATAATTTGCCAAAATAATTTGCCAAAAAGTATTTTGCAAAAAGTATTTTGTAAAAAGTATTTTGTAAAAAGTATTTTGTAAAAAGTATTTTGCAAAAAGTATTTTGTAAAAAGTATTTTGTAAAAAGTATTTTGTAAAATAATTTGCCTGCAAAATAATTTGCCTGCAAAATAATTTGCCTGCAAAATAATTTGCCAAGATAATTTGCCTGCAAAATAATTTGCCTGCAAAATAATTTGCCAAGATAATTTGCCTGCAAAATAATTTGCCTGCAAAATAATTTGCCTGCTAAATAATTTGCCTGCAAAATAATTTGCCAAAACCCTAATAATTTGCCTAAAAAAATAATTTGCCTGCAAAATAATTTGCCTGCAAAAAAATTTGCCTGCAAAATATTTTGCCAAAAAATAATTTGCCAAAAAATAATTTGCCAAAATAATTTGCCAAAAAGTATTTTGTAAAAAGTATTTTGTAAAAAGTATTTTGTAAAAAGTATTTTGTAAAAAGTATTTTGTAAAAAGTATTTTGTAAAAAGTATTTTGTAAAAAGTATTTTGTAAAAAGTATTTTGTAAAAAGTATTTTGTAAAATAATTTGCCTGCAAAATAATTTTCCTGCAAAATAATTTGCCAAAACCCTATAAATTTGCCTAAAAAAATAATTTGCCTGCAAAATAATTTGCCTGCAAAATAATTTGCCCCCCAAAATAATTTGCCAAAATAATTTGCCAACAAGTATTTTGCAAAAAGTATTTTGTAAAAAGTATTTTGTAAAAAGTATTTTGTAAAAAGTATTTTGTAAAAAGTATTTTGTAAAAAGTATTTTGTAAAAAGTATTTTGTAAAAAGTATTTTGTAAAAAGTATTTTGCAAAATAATTTGCCTGCAAAATAATTTGCCTGCAAAATAATTTGCCTGCAAAATAATTTGCCAAAATAATTTGCCTGCAAAATAATTTGCCAAAAAATAATTTGCCAAAAAATAATTTGCCAAAATAATTTGCCAAAAAGTATTTTGTAAAAAGTATTTTGTAAAAAGTATTTTGCTAAATAATTTGCCTGCAAAATAATTTGCCTGCAAAATAATTTGCCTGCAAAATAATTTGCCAAAACCCTAATAATTTGCCTAAAAAAATAATTTGCCAAAACCCTAATAATTTGCCTGCAAAATAATTTGCCTGCTAAATAATTTGCCTGCAAAATAATTTGCCTGCAAAATATTTTGCCTGCTAAATAATTTGCCAAAAAATAATTTGCCTGCAAAATAATTTGCCTGCTAAATAATTTGCCAAAAAATAATTTGCCAAAACCCTAATAATTTGCCTAAAAAAATTATTTGCCTGCTAAATAATTTGCAAATTGTAAAAAGTATTTTGTAAAAAGTATTTTGTAAAAAGTATTTTGTAAAAAGTATTTTGTAAAAAGTATTTTGTAAAATAATTTGCCTGCAAAATAATTTGCCTGCAAAATAATTTGCCTGCTAAATAATTTGCCAAAATAATTTGCCAAAAAGTATTTTGTAAAAAGTATTTTGTAAAAAGTATTTTGTAAAAAGTATTTTGTAAAAAGTATTTTGTAAAATAATTTGCCTGCAAAATAATTTGCCTGCAAAATAATTTGCCAAAACCCTATAAATTTGCCTAAAAAAATAATTTGCCTGCAAAATAATTTGCCTGCAAAATAATTTGCCCCCCAAAATAATTTGCCAAAATAATTTGCCAACAAGTATTTTGCAAAAAGTATTTTGTAAAAAGTATTTTGTAAAAAGTATTTTGTAAAAAGTATTTTGTAAAAAGTATTTTGTAAAAAGTATTTTGCAAAATAATTTGCCTGCAAAATAATTTGCCTGCAAAATAATTTGCCAAAATAATTTGCCTGCTAAATAATTTGCCTGCTAAATAATTTGCCTGCAAAATAATTTGCCAAAAAATAATTTGCCAAAATAATTTGCCAAAAAGTATTTTGTAAAAAGTATTTTGTAAAAAGTATTTTGTAAAAAGTATTTTGTAAAAAGTATTTTGTAAAAAGTATTTTGTAAAAAGTATTTTGTAAAAAGTATTTTGTAAAAAGTATTTTGTAAAAAGTATTTTGTAAAATAATTTGCCTGCAAAATAATTTGCCTGCAAAATAATTTGCCAAAACCCCAATAATTTGCCTGCAAAATAATTTGCCTGCTAAATAATTTGCCTGCTAAATAATTTGCCAAAAAATAATTTGCCAAAATAATTTGCCAAAAAGTATTTTGTAAAAAGTATTTTGTAAAAAGTATTTTGTAAAAAGTATTTTGTAAAAAGTATTTTGTAAAAAGTATTTTGTAAAATAATTTGCCTGCAAAATAATTTGCCTGCAAAATAATTTGCCTGCTAAATAATTTGCCTGCTAAATAATTTGCCTGCAAAATAATTTGCCAAAAAATAATTTGCCAAAATAATTTGCCAAAAAGTATTTTGTAAAAAGTATTTTGTAAAAAGATTTTGTAAAAAGTATTTTGTAAAAAGTATTTTGTAAAATAATTTGCCTGCAAAATAATTTGCCTGCAAAATAATTTGCCAAAACCCTAATAATTTGCTTAAAAAAATAATTTGCCTGCAAAATAATTTGCCTGCAAAATAATTTGCCTGCAAAATAATTTGCCTGCAAAATAATTTGCCTGCAAAATATTTTGCCTGCTAAATAATTTGCCTGCAAAATAATTTGCCTGCAAAATAATTTGCCTGCAAAATATTTTGCCTGCTAAATAATTTGCCTGCAAAATAATTTGCCAAAACCCTAATAATTTGCCTGCTAAATAATTTGCCTGCAAAATAATTTGCCTGCAAAATAATTTGCCTGCAAAATATTTTGCCTGCTAAATAATTTGCCTGCAAAATAATTTGCCAAAACCCTAATAATTTGCCTAAAAAAATAATTTGCCTGCAAAATAATTTGCCTGCAAAATAATTTGCCAAGATAATTTGCCTGCAAAATAATTTGCCTGCAAAATAATTTGCCTGCAAAATAATTTGCCTGCAAAATAATTTGCCTGCAAAATAATTTGCCTGCTAAATATTTTGCCTGCTAAAGACATTGTAAAAAGTATTTTGTAAAAAGATTTTGTAAAAAGTATTTTGTAAAAAGTATTTTGTAAAAAGTATTTTGTAAAATAATTTGCCTGCAAAATAATTTGCCTGCAAAATAATTTGCCTGCAAAATAATTTGCCAAGATAATTTGCCTGCAAAATAATTTGCCTGCAAAATAATTTGCCAAGATAATTTGCCTGCAAAATAATTTGCCTGCAAAATAATTTGCCTGCAAAATAATTTGCCTGCAAAATAATTTGCCTGCAAAATAATTTGCCTGCAAAATATTT
The DNA here is from genome assembly GCF_963924005.1 of Protomyctophum bolini. Lineage (NCBI taxonomy): Eukaryota > Metazoa > Chordata > Actinopteri > Myctophiformes > Myctophidae > Protomyctophum > Protomyctophum bolini. Next base: position 25,046 of record NW_027665535.1, read on the forward strand.
TGCCTGCTAAATAATTTGCCTGCAAAATAATTTGCCAAAACCCTAATAATTTGCCTAAAAAAATAATTTGCCTGCTAAATAATTTGCCTGCAAAATAATTTGCCTGCAAAATATTTTGCCTGCTAAATAATTTGCCTGCAAAATAATTTGCCAAAACCCTAATAATTTGCCTAAAAAAATAATTTGCCTGCTAAATAATTTGCCTGCAAAATAATTTGCCTGCAAAATAATTTGCCTGCAAAATAATTTGCCAAAAAATAATTTGCCAAAATAATTTGCCAAAAAGTATTTTGTAAAAAGTATTTTGTAAAAAGTATTTTGCTAAATAATTTGCCTGCTAAATAATTTGCCTGCAAAATAATTTGCCAAAGCCTGCTAAATAATTTGCCTGCAAAATAATTTGCCAAAATAATTTGCCAAAACCCTAATAATTTGCCTGCAAAATAATTTGCCTGCTAAATAATTTGCCTGCAAAATAATTTGCCTGCAAAATATTTTGCCTGCTAAATAATTTGCCTGCAAAATAATTTGCCAAAACCCTAATAATTTGCCTAAAAAAATAATTTGCCTGCAAAATAATTTGCCTGCTAAATAATTTGCCAAGATAATTTGCCTGCAAAATAATTTGCCTGCAAAATAATTTGCCTGCAAAATAATTTGCCTGCAAAATAATTTGCCTGCAAAATAATTTGCCTGCAAAATATTTTGCCTGCTAAATAATTTGCCTGCAAAATAATTTGCCAAAACCCTAATAATTTGCCTAAAAAAATAATTTGCCTGCTAAATAATTTGCCTGCAAAATAATTTGCCTGCAAAATAATTTGCCTGCTAAATAATTTGCCTGCAAAATAATTTGCCTGCAAAATAATTTGCCTGCAAAATAATTTGCCAAAAAATAATTTGCCAAAATAATTTGCCAAAAAGTATTTTGTAAAAAGTATTTTGTAAAAAGTATTTTGCTAAATAATTTGCCTGCTAAATAATTTGCCTGCAAAATAATTTGCCAAAGCCTGCTAAATAATTTGCCTGCAAAATAATTTGCCTGCAAAATAATAATTTGCCTGCAAAATAATTTGCCAAAATAATTTGCCAAAACCCTAATAATTTGCCTGCAAAATAATTTGCCTGCTAAATAATTTGCCTGCAAAATAATTTGCCTGCAAAATATTTTGCCTGCTAAATAATTTGCCTGCAAAATAATTTGCCTGCAAAATAATTTGCCTGCAAAATAATTTGCCAAAACCCTAATAAAAAGTATTTTGTAAAAAGTATTTTGTAAAAAGTATTTTGTAAAAAGTATTTTGTAAAAAGTATTTTGTAAAAAGTATTTTGTAAAAAGTATTTTGTAAAAAGTATTTTGTAAAAAGTATTTTGTAAAAAGTATTTTGTAAAAAGTATTTTGTAAAAAGTATTTTGTAAAAAGTATTTTGTAAAAAGTATTTTGTAAAAAGTATTTTGTAAAAAGTATTTTGTAAAATAATTTGCCTGCAAAATAATTTGCCTGCAAAATAATTTGCCAAAACCCTATAAATTTGCCTAAAAAAATAATTTGCCTGCAAAATAATTTGCCTGCAAAATAATTTGCCCCCCAAAATAATTTGCCAAAATAATTTGCCAAAATAATTTGCCAAAATAATTTGCCAAAATAATTTGCAAACAAGTATTTTGCAAAAAGTATTTTGTAAAAAGTATTTTGTAAAAAGTATTTTGTAAAAAGTATTTTGTAAAAAGTATTTTGTAAAAAGTATTTTGTAAAAAGTATTTTGTAAAAAGTATTTTGTAAAAAGTATTTTGTAAAAAGTATTTTGCAAAATAATTTGCCTGCAAAATAATTTGCCTGCAAAATAATTTGCCAAAATAATTTGCCTGCAAAATAATTTGCCAAAAAATAATTTGCCAAAAAATAATTTGCCAAAATAATTTGCCAAAAAGTATTTTGTAAAAAGTATTTTGTAAAAAGTATTTTGCTAAATAATTTGCCTGCAAAATAATTTGCCTGCAAAATAATTTGCCTGCAAAATAATTTGCCAAAACCCTAATAATTTGCCTAAAAAAATAATTTGCCAAAACCCTAATAATTTGCCTGCAAAATAATTTGCCTGCTAAATAATTTGCCTGCAAAATAATTTGCCTGCAAAATATTTTGCCTGCTAAATAATTTGCCTGCAAAATAATTTGCCTGCAAAATAATTTGCCTGCTAAATAATTTGCCTGCAAAATAATTTGCCAAAACCCTAATAATTTGCCTAAAAAAATAATTTGCCTGCTAAATAATTTGCCTGCAAAATAATTTGCCTGCAAAATAATTTGCCAAAAAATAATTTGCCAAAAAATAATTTGCCAAAATAATTTGCCAAAAAGTATTTTGTAAAAAGTATTTTGTAAAAAGTATTTTGTAAAAAGTATTTTGTAAAAAGTATTTTGTAAAAAGTATTTTGTAAAAAGTATTTTGTAAAAAGTATTTTGTAAAAAGTATTTTGTAAAAAGTATTTTGTAAAATAATTTGCCTGCAAAATAATTTTCCTGCAAAATAATTTGCCAAAACCCTATAAATTTGCCTAAAAAAATAATTTGCCTGCAAAATAATTTGCCTGCAAAATAATTTGCCCCCCAAAATAATTTGCCAAAATAATTTGCCAAAATAATTTGCCAACAAGTATTTTGCAAAAAGTATTTTGTAAAAAGTATTTTGTAAAAAGTATTTTGTAAAAAGTATTTTGTAAAAAGTATTTTGTAAAAAGTATTTTGTAAAAAGTATTTTGCAAAATAATTTGCCTGCAAAATAATTTGCCTGCAAAATAATTTGCCTGCAAAATAATTTGCCAAAATAATTTGCCTGCAAAATAATTTGCCAAAAAATAATTTGCCAAAAAATAATTTGCCAAAATAATTTGCCAAAAAGTATTTTGTAAAAAGTATTTTGTAAAAAGTATTTTGCTAAATAATTTGCCTGCAAAATAATTTGCCTGCAAAATAATTTGCCTGCAAAATAATTTGCCAAAACCCTAATAATTTGCCAAAAAAAATAATTTGCCAAAACCCTAATAATTTGCCTGCAAAATAATTTGCCTGCTAAATAATTTGCCTGCAAAATAATTTGCCTGCAAAATATTTTGCCTGCTAAATAATTTGCCTGCAAAATAATTTGCCTGCAAAATAATTTGCCTGCTAAATAATTTGCCAAAAAATAATTTGCCAAAACCCTAATAATTTGCCTAAAAAAATTATTTGCCTGCTAAATAATTTGCAAATTGTAAAAAGTATTTTGTAAAAAGTATTTTGTAAAAAGTATTTTGTAAAAAGTATTTTGTAAAAAGTATTTTGTAAAAAGTATTTTGTAAAATAATTTGCCTGCAAAATAATTTGCCTGCAAAATAATTTGCCTGCTAAATAATTTGCCAAAATAATTTGCCAAAAAGTATTTTGTAAAAAGTATTTTGTAAAAAGTATTTTGTAAAAAGTATTTTGTAAAAAGTATTTTGTAAAATAATTTGCCTGCAAAATAATTTGCCTGCAAAATAATTTGCCAAAACCCTATAAATTTGCCTAAAAAATTATTTGCCTGCAAAATAATTTGCCTGCAAAATAATTTGCCCCCCAAAATAATTTGCCAAAATAATTTGCCAACAAGTATTTTGCAAAAAGTATTTTGTAAAAAGTATTTTGTAAAAAGTATTTTGTAAAAAGTATTTTGTAAAAAGTATTTTGTAAAAAGTATTTTGTAAAAAGTATTTTGCAAAATAATTTGCCTGCAAAATAATTTGCCTGCAAAATAATTTGCCAAAATAATTTGCCTGCTAAATAATTTGCCTGCAAAATAATTTGCCTGCAAAATAATTTGCCAAAAAATAATTTGCCAAAATAATTTGCCAAAAAGTATTTTGTAAAAAGTATTTTGTAAAAAGTATTTTGTAAAAAGTATTTTGTAAAAAGTATTTTGTAAAAAGTATTTTGTAAAAAGTATTTTGTAAAATAATTTGCCTGCAAAATAATTTGCCTGCAAAATAATTTGCCTGCAAAATAATTTGCCAAAACCCCAATAATTTGCCTGCAAAATAATTTGCCTGCTAAATAATTTGCCTGCTAAATAATTTGCCAAAAAATAATTTGCCAAAAAATAATTTGCCAAAATAATTTGCCAAAAAGTATTTTGTAAAAAGTATTTTGTAAAAAGTATTTTGTAAAAAGTATTTTGTAAAAAGTATTTTGTAAAATAATTTGCCTGCAAAATAATTTGCCAAAACCCTAATAATTTGCCTAAAAAAATAATTTGCCTGCAAAATAATTTGCCCCCCAAAATAATTTGCCAAAATAATTTGCCAAAATAATTTGCCAAAAAGTATTTTGCAAAAAGTATTTTGTAAAAAGTATTTTGTAAAAAGTATTTAATAATTTGCCTGCTAAATAATTTGCCTGCAAAATAATTTGCCTGCAAAATAATTTGCCTGCTAAATAATTTGCCTGCAAAATAATTTGCCTGCAAAATAATTTGCCTGCAAAATAATTTGCCTGCTAAATAATTTGCCTGCTAAATAATTTGCCTGCAAAATAATTTGCCAAAAAATAATTTGCCAAAATAATTTGCCAAAAAGTATTTTGTAAAAAGTATTTTGTAAAAAGATTTTGTAAAAAGTATTTTGTAAAAAGTATTTTGTAAAATAATTTGCCTGCAAAATAATTTGCCTGCAAAATAATTTGCCAAAACCCTAATAATTTGCTTAAAAAAATAATTTGCCTGCAAAATAATTTGCCTGCAAAATAATTTGCCTGCAAAATAATTTGCCTGCAAAATAATTTGCCTGCAAAATATTTTGCCTGCTAAATAATTTGCCTGCAAAATAATTTGCCTGCAAAATAATTTGCCTGCAAAATATTTTGCCTGCTAAATAATTTGCCTGCAAAATAATTTGCCAAAACCCTAATAATTTGCCTAAAAAAATAATTTGCCTGCTAAATAATTTGCCTGCAAAATAATTTGCCTGCAAAATATTTTGCCTGCTAAATAATTTGCCTGCAAAATAATTTGCCAAAACCCTATAAATTTGCCTAAAAAAATAATTTGCCTGCAAAATAATTTGCCCCCCAAAATAATTTGCCAAAATAATTTGCCAAAATAATTTGCCAACAAGTATTTTGCAAAAAGTATTTTGTAAAAAGTATTTTGTAAAAAGTATTTTGTAAAAAGTATTTTGTAAAAAGTATTTTGTAAAAAGTATTTTGTAAAAAGTATTTTGTAAAAAGTATTTTGCAAAATAATTTGCCTGCAAAATAATTTGCCTGCAAAATAATTTGCCTGCAAAATAATTTGCCAAAATAATTTGCCTGCAAAATAATTTGCCAAAAAAATAATTTGCCAAAAAATAATTTGCCAAAATAATTTGCCAAAAAGTATTTTGTAAAAAGTATTTTGTAAAAAGTATTTTGCTAAATAATTTGCCTGCAAAATAATTTGCCTGCAAAATAATTTGCCTGCAAAATAATTTGCCAAAACCCTAATAATTTGCCAAAAAAAATAATTTGCCAAAACCCTAATAATTTGCCTGCAAAATAATTTGCCTGCTAAATAATTTGCCTGCAAAATAATTTGCCTGCAAAATATTTTGCCTGCTAAATAATTTGCCTGCAAAATAATTTGCCTGCAAAATAATTTGCCTGCTAAATAATTTGCCAAAAAATAATTTGCCAAAACCCTAATAATTTGCCTAAAAAAATTATTTGCCTGCTAAATAATTTGCAAATTGTAAAAAGTATTTTGTAAAAAGTATTTTGTAAAAAGTATTTTGTAAAAAGTATTTTGTAAAAAGTATTTTGTAAAAAGTATTTTGTAAAATAATTTGCCTGCAAAATAATTTGCCTGCAAAATAATTTGCCTGCTAAATAATTTGCCAAAATAATTTGCCAAAAAGTATTTTGTAAAAAGTATTTTGTAAAAAGTATTTTGTAAAAAGTATTTTGTAAAAAGTATTTTGTAAAATAATTTGCCTGCAAAATAATTTGCCTGCAAAATAATTTGCCAAAACCCTATAAATTTGCCTAAAAAATTATTTGCCTGCAAAATAATTTGCCTGCAAAATAATTTGCCCCCCAAAATAATTTGCCAAAATAATTTGCCAACAAGTATTTTGCAAAAAGTATTTTGTAAAAAGTATTTTGTAAAAAGTATTTTGTAAAAAGTATTTTGTAAAAAGTATTTTGTAAAAAGTATTTTGCAAAATAATTTGCCTGCAAAATAATTTGCCTGCAAAATAATTTGCCAAAATAATTTGCCTGCTAAATAATTTGCCTGCAAAATAATTTGCCTGCAAAATAATTTGCCAAAAAATAATTTGCCAAAATAATTTGCCAAAAAGTATTTTGTAAAAAGTATTTTGTAAAAAGTATTTTGTAAAAAGTATTTTGTAAAAAGTATTTTGTAAAAAGTATTTTGTAAAAAGTATTTTGTAAAATAATTTGCCTGCAAAATAATTTGCCTGCAAAATAATTTGCCTGCAAAATAATTTGCCAAAACCCCAATAATTTGCCTGCAAAATAATTTGCCTGCTAAATAATTTGCCTGCTAAATAATTTGCCAAAAAATAATTTGCCAAAAAATAATTTGCCAAAATAATTTGCCAAAAAGTATTTTGTAAAAAGTATTTTGTAAAAAGTATTTTGTAAAAAGTATTTTGTAAAAAGTATTTTGTAAAATAATTTGCCTGCAAAATAATTTGCCTGCAAAATAATTTGCCAAAACCCTAATAATTTGCCTAAAAAAATAATTTGCCTGCAAAATAATTTGCCCCCCAAAATAATTTGCCAAAATAATTTGCCAAAATAATTTGCCAAAAAGTATTTTGCAAAAAGTATTTTGTAAAAAGTATTTTGTAAAAAGTATTTAATAATTTGCCTGCTAAATAATTTGCCTGCAAAATAATTTGCCTGCAAAATAATTTGCCTGCTAAATAATTTGCCTGCAAAATAATTTGCCTGCAAAATAATTTGCCTGCAAAATAATTTGCCTGCTAAATAATTTGCCTGCTAAATAATTTGCCTGCAAAATAATTTGCCAAAAAATAATTTGCCAAAATAATTTGCCAAAAAGTATTTTGTAAAAAGTATTTTGTAAAAAGATTTTGTAAAAAGTATTTTGTAAAAAGTATTTTGTAAAAAGTATTTTGTAAAATAATTTGCCTGCAAAATAATTTGCCTGCAAAATAATTTGCCAAAACCCTAATAATTTGCTTAAAAAAATAATTTGCCTGCAAAATAATTTGCCTGCAAAATAATTTGCCTGCAAAATAATTTGCCTGCAAAATAATTTGCCTGCAAAATATTTTGCCTGCTAAATAATTTGCCTGCAAAATAATTTGCCTGCAAAATATTTTGCCTGCTAAATAATTTGCCTGCAAAATAATTTGCCTGCAAAATAATTTGCCTGCTAAATAATTTGCCAAAAAATAATTTGCCAAAACCCTAATAATTTGCCTAAAAAAATTATTTGCCTGCTAAATAATTTGCAAATTGTAAAAAGTATTTTGTAAAAAGTATTTTGTAAAAAGTATTTTGTAAAAAGTATTTTGTAAAAAGTATTTTGTAAAAAGTATTTTGTAAAATAATTTGCCTGCAAAATAATTTGCCTGCAAAATAATTTGCCTGCTAAATAATTTGCCAAAATAATTTGCCAAAAAGTATTTTGTAAAAAGTATTTTGTAAAAAGTATTTTGTAAAAAGTATTTTGTAAAAAGTATTTTGTAAAATAATTTGCCTGCAAAATAATTTGCCTGCAAAATAATTTGCCAAAACCCTATAAATTTGCCTAAAAAATTATTTGCCTGCAAAATAATTTGCCTGCAAAATAATTTGCCCCCCAAAATAATTTGCCAAAATAATTTGCCAACAAGTATTTTGCAAAAAGTATTTTGTAAAAAGTATTTTGTAAAAAGTATTTTGTAAAAAGTATTTTGTAAAAAGTATTTTGTAAAAAGTATTTTGCAAAATAATTTGCCTGCAAAATAATTTGCCTGCAAAATAATTTGCCTGCAAAATAATTTGCCAAAATAATTTGCCTGCTAAATAATTTGCCTGCAAAATAATTTGCCTGCAAAATAATTTGCCAAAAAATAATTTGCCAAAATAATTTGCCAAAAAGTATTTTGTAAAAAGTATTTTGTAAAAAGTATTTTGTAAAAAGTATTTTGTAAAAAGTATTTTGTAAAAAGTATTTTGTAAAAAGTATTTTGTAAAATAATTTGCCTGCAAAATAATTTGCCTGCAAAATAATTTGCCTGCAAAATAATTTGCCAAAACCCCAATAATTTGCCTGCAAAATAATTTGCCTGCTAAATAATTTGCCTGCTAAATAATTTGCCAAAAAATAATTTGCCAAAAAATAATTTGCCAAAATAATTTGCCAAAAAGTATTTTGTAAAAAGTATTTTGTAAAAAGTATTTTGTAAAAAGTATTTTGTAAAAAGTATTTTGTAAAATAATTTGCCTGCAAAATAATTTGCCTGCAAAATAATTTGCCAAAACCCTAATAATTTGCCTAAAAAAATAATTTGCCTGCAAAATAATTTGCCCCCCAAAATAATTTGCCAAAATAATTTGCCAAAATAATTTGCCAAAAAGTATTTTGCAAAAAGTATTTTGTAAAAAGTATTTTGTAAAAAGTATTTAATAATTTGCCTGCTAAATAATTTGCCTGCAAAATAATTTGCCTGCAAAATAATTTGCCTGCTAAATAATTTGCCTGCAAAATAATTTGCCTGCAAAATAATTTGCCTGCAAAATAATTTGCCTGCTAAATAATTTGCCTGCTAAATAATTTGCCTGCAAAATAATTTGCCAAAAAATAATTTGCCAAAATAATTTGCCAAAAAGTATTTTGTAAAAAGTATTTTGTAAAAAGATTTTGTAAAAAGTATTTTGTAAAAAGTATTTTGTAAAATAATTTGCCTGCAAAATAATTTGCCTGCAAAATAATTTGCCAAAACCCTAATAATTTGCTTAAAAAAATAATTTGCCTGCAAAATAATTTGCCTGCAAAATAATTTGCCTGCAAAATAATTTGCCTGCAAAATAATTTGCCTGCAAAATAATTTGCCTGCAAAATATTTTGCCTGCTAAATAATTTGCCTGCAAAATAATTTGCCTGCAAAATAATTTGCCTGCAAAATATTTTGCCTGCTAAATAATTTGCCTGCAAAATAATTTGCCAAAACCCTAATAATTTGCCTAAAAAAATAATTTGCCTGCTAAATAATTTGCCTGCAAAATAATTTGCCTGCAAAATATTTTGCCTGCTAAATAATTTGCCTGCAAAATAATTTGCCAAAACCCTAATAATTTGCCTAAAAAAATAATTTGCCTGCAAAATAATTTGCCTGCAAAATAATTTGCCAAGATAATTTGCCTGCAAAATAATTTGCCTGCAAAATAATTTGCCTGCAAAATAATTTGCCTGCTAAATATTTTGCCTGCTAAAGACATTGTAAAAAGTATTTTGTAAAAAGATTTTGTAAAAAGTATTTTGTAAAAAGTATTTTGTAAAATAATTTGCCTGCAAAATAATTTGCCTGCAAAATAATTTGCCTGCAAAATAATTTGCCAAGATAATTTGCCTGCAAAATAATTTGCCTGCAAAATAATTTGCCAAGATAATTTGCCTGCAAAATAATTTGCCTGCAAAATAATTTGCCTGCAAAATAATTTGCCTGCAAAATAATTTGCCTGCAAAATAATTTGCCTGCAAAATATTTTGCCTGCTAAATAATTTGCCTGCAAAATAATTTGCCAAAACCCTAATAATTTGCCTAAAAAAATAATTTGCCTGCTAAATAATTTGCCTGCAAAATAATTTGCCTGCAAAATATTTTGCCTGCTAAATAATTTGCCTGCAAAATAATTTGCCAAAACCCTAATAATTTGCCTAAAAAAATAATTTGCCTGCTAAATAATTTGCCTGCAAAATAATTTGCCTGCAAAATAATTTGCCTGCAAAATAATTTGCCAAAATAATTTGCCAAAAAGTATTTTGTAAAAAGTATTTTGTAAAAAGTATTTTGCTAAATAATTTGCCTGCTAAATAATTTGCCTGCTAAATAATTTGCCAAAGCCTGCTAAATAATTTGCCTGCAAAATAATTTGCCAAAATAATTTGCCAAAACCCTAATAATTTGCCTGCAAAATAATTTGCCTGCTAAATAATTTGCCTGCAAAATAATTTGCCTGCAAAATATTTTGCCTGCTAAATAATTTGCCTGCAAAATAATTTGCCAAAACCCTAATAATTTGCCTAAAAAAATAATTTGCCTGCAAAATAATTTGCCTGCAAAATAATTTGCCAAGATAATTTGCCTGCAAAATAATTTGCCTGCAAAATAATTTGCCTGCAAAATAATTTGCCTGCAAAATAATTTGCCTGCAAAATATTTTGCCTGCTAAAGACATTGTAAAAAGTATTTTGTAAAAAGATTTTGTAAAAAGTATTTTGTAAAAAGTATTTTGTAAAATACGGTCGCACGGTTCCTAACCCTAGGGTTAGCCTTTAAAGTGCGATAGCTCCTCCCACAAAGGTCGACACGGTCCCATCTTTTAGTATGTTATATAGCTTGTCGAGACGGACATTTGGATATGTGTCTCTCCGCACACGGTCGCACGGTTCCTAACCCTAGGGTTAGCCTTTAAAGTGCGATAGCTCCTCCCACAAAGGAAATAAAAGTTAGTCACGTCCACGCGTAGCCATCGATAAGACGAACGCGATGATATGTGGCTCGCTTCTGGTACTCAATTTTAAGTTTAGCATTTCAACCAAAAACACATTCTTAGCATCGGTAACCCTATAAGCCTTTCGATCAGGTAAAACTAGGGTTATCTAGGGTTAGGGTTAGGGGCTACGGGGGTCGCACGACAATGGCGGACATATCAGATCGTAGGCCTCGGAAAGCTGGAAACGCCAACGTCAATTACTTGTCTGACGGACGTATCGTTCAAGAGCTATCGCGCGTTGAAAACTAACCCTAACCCTAGCCAATTAAGAGAACCGTAAGTCCGTGTGCTGGGAAACACATATCAGCGCGTCCGCCTCGTCGTTCTGAGTCGGAAAATGGTCTCGGTTTTTTACAGAAGTTTTCTGGCGGCTAAGTGGCTATTACACCCACTTCCCGACATCGTAGAGACACGAGACCACCACGGCTGTATTCAGCGGGAAAAAGTGAGTCTAGGGAGCCAACTCCCGACGCTCAAAGACACTCCGAAGACCCAAAGGTCAAGCGTTGACATTTTAGGCTTTATTTTGCGGCCTTGCAGCTTTAAAATTCAATAAGATATTCAAAAAAATTGCTGTCTTCACAAACAAGACTGTTTCTAAATGTTTGAAGCGTCCCGAATCCGATGGAAGTGGTTTCGTAGCTCTCCGACACTGCTAACTCTCCGCCAAATCAAAAGAGACACGTTTTTTCAGCCCCTAGAGCTCAATTATTATTTTTTTTTTTCAAACAACACATTTTCTGAATCACTTTTTCATGCCGGATTTAATGGAATTGGTCCCGTCGCTCTACGACACTCCTAAGGTCTGGGGTAAATTTTACTAAGTCCCAGAGCTTGGGGACACCAAAATAAGTGCACTGGGGACTATTACCAGTCGATCCCAAATCACTTGAAACATGCAAAAAAAGAAAAAAAATTAAAAAAAAAAAGAAAAAAAATTCAAAAAAAAAAAAAAAAAAATCAAAAAAAAAGAAGAAAAAAAAAAGAAACTAAACCAAAAAAAAAAAAAAAAAAAAAACCTTCTTGATGTGGACTTAGACTTGTCTTAGTACTACAACTACAACCTATCTCAAACCCTCACCCTGAACCTAACCCGCAGACTTGTATACACTAACCCTAACCAGTCTTAGTACTACAACTACTACCTATCTCAAACCCTCACCCTAAACCTAACCCGCAGACTTGTATACACTAAGCCTAACCCTAAAAAAAAAAAAAAAAATCTGGAAAAAAACACAAGTGTCAAAACACTTCCGGGTTCGCTTTGCGCCCCCTTCTGGACATTTTAGACAAAACTCTCAAGAGGGAAAAAGATTCGCAGTGGCCTACTTAGTACGTAGGCAAAAGTTTTTTTTTTTTTGAATTTTTTTGTGCAATTTCAATGGCAGACAAATGGTGGCGCTGTTGCCGCTAGGAAGCTCAGAAATCAATGAGGACAACAGATTCCGAATCGGGTCGCCATTACGGAATTTTAGATGTCTCATACTTGTGTCCTGGACGTTCAGAGGCTCCTGGGTCTTATCGGTAAGATTACCGGTAATCTTGCGAACCCCCATTGCCCTAACCCTAACCCTAACCCTAACCCTTTAAAGTGCGATAGCTCCTCCCACAAAGGTCGACACGGTCCCATCTTTTAGTATGTTATATAGCTTGTCGAGACGGACATTTGGATATGTGTCTCTCCGCACACGGTCGCACGGTTCCTAACCCTAGGGTTAGCCTTTAAAGTGCGATAGCTCCTCCCACAAAGGTCGACACGGTCCCATCTTTTAGTATGTTATATAGCTTGTCGAGACGGACATTTGGATATGTGTCTCTCCGCACACGGTCGCACGGTTCCTAACCCTAGGGTTAGCCTTTAAAGTGCGATAGCTCCTCCCACAAAGGTCGACACGGTCCCATCTTTTAGTATGTTATATAGCTTGTCGAGACGGACATTTGGATATGTGTCTCTCCGCACACGGTCGCACGGTTCCTAACCCTAGGGTTAGCCTTTAAAGTGCGATAGCTCCTCCCACAAAGGTCAGAAATAAAAGTTAGTCACGTCCACGCGTAGCCATCGATAAGACGAACGCGATGATATGTGGCTCGCTTCTGGTACTCAATTTTAAGTTTAGCATTTCAACCAAAAACACATTCTTAGTGTCAAAACACTTCCGGGTTCGCTTTGCGCCCCCTTCTGGACATTTTAGACAAAACTCTCAAGAGGGAAAAAGATTCGCAGTGGCCTACTTAGTACGTAGGCAAAAGTTTTTTTTTTTTTGAATTTTTTTGTGCAATTTCAATGGCAGACAAATGGTGGCGCTGTTGCCGCTAGGAAGCTCAGAAATCAATGAGGACAACAGATTCCGAATCGGGTCGCCATTACGGAATTTTTGATGTCTCATACTTGTGTTTTGGACTCTCAGAGGCTCCTGAGTCTTATCGGTAGAACCCCCATTACCTAACCCTAAATCTTGAAAATAACACAAGTGTCAAAACACTTCCGGGTTCGCTGTTGCGCCCCCTTCTGGACATTTTAGACAAAACTCTCAAGAGGGAAAAAGATTCGCAGTGGCCTACTTAGTACGTAGGCAAAAGTTTTTTTTTTTTTGAATTTTTTTGTGCAATTTTAATGGCAGACAAATGGTGGCGCTGTTGCCGCTAGGAAGCTCAGAAATCAATGAGGACAACAGATTCCGAATCGGGTCGCCATTACGGAATTTTAGATGTCTCATACTTGTGTCCTGGACGTTCAGAGGCTCCTGGGTCTTATCGGTAAGATTACCGGTAATCTTGCGAACCCCCATTGCCCTAACCCTAACCCTAACCCTAACCCTTTAAAGTGCGATAGCTCCTCCCACAAAGGTCGACACGGTCCCATCTTTTAGTATGTTATATAGCTTGTCGAGACGGACATTTGGATATGTGTCTCTCCGCACACGGTCGCACGGTTCCTAACCCTAGGGTTAGCCTTTAAAGTGCGATAGCTCCTCCCACAAAGGTCGACACGGTCCCATCTTTTAGTATGTTATATAGCTTGTCGAGACGGACATTTGGATATGTGTCTCTCCGCACACGGTCGCACGGTTCCTAACCCTAGGGTTAGCCTTTAAAGTGCGATAGCTCCTCCCACAAAGGTCGACACGGTCCCATCTTTTAGTATGTTATATAGCTTGTCGAGACGGACATTTGGATATGTGTCTCTCCGCACACGGTCGCACGGTTCCTAACCCTAGGGTTAGCCTTTAAAGTGCGATAGCTCCTCCCACAAAGGTCAGAAATAAAAGTTAGTCACGTCCACGCGTAGCCATCGATAAGACGAACGCGATGATATGTGGCTCGCTTCTGGTACTCAATTTTAAGTTTAGCATTTCAACCAAAAACACATTCTTAGTGTCAAAACACTTCCGGGTTCGCTTTGCGCCCCCTTCTGGACATTTTAGACAAAACTCTCAAGAGGGAAAAAGATTCGCAGTGGCCTACTTAGTACGTAATAATTTGCCTAAAAAAATAATTTGCCTGCAAAATAATTTGCCTGCAAAATAATTTGCCAAGATAATTTGCCTGCAAAATAATTTGCCTGCAAAATAATTTGCCTGCAAAATAATTTGCCTGCAAAATAATTTGCCTGCAAAATATTTTGCCTGCTAAAGACATTGTAAAAAGTATTTTGTAAAAAGATTTTGTAAAAAGTATTTTGTAAAAAGTATTTTGTAAAATACGGTCGCACGGTTCCTAACCCTAGGGTTAGCCTTTAAAGTGCGATAGCTCCTCCCACAAAGGTCGACACGGTCCCATCTTTTAGTATGTTATATAGCTTGTCGAGACGGACATTTGGATATGTGTCTCTCCGCACACGGTCGCACGGTTCCTAACCCTAGGGTTAGCCTTTAAAGTGCGATAGCTCCTCCCACAAAGGAAATAAAAGTTAGTCACGTCCACGCGTAGCCATCGATAAGACGAACGCGATGATATGTGGCTCGCTTCTGGTACTCAATTTTAAGTTTAGCATTTCAACCAAAAACACATTCTTAGCATCGGTAACCCTATAAGCCTTTCGATCAGGTAAAACTAGGGTTATCTAGGGTTAGGGTTAGGGGCTACGGGGGTCGCACGACAATGGCGGACATATCAGATCGTAGGCCTCGGAAAGCTGGAAACGCCAACGTCAATTACTTGTCTGACGGACGTATCGTTCAAGAGCTATCGCGCGTTGAAAACTAACCCTAACCCTAGCCAATTAAGAGAACCGTAAGTCCGTGTGCTGGGAAACACATATCAGCGCGTCCGCCTCGTCGTTCTGAGTCGGAAAATGGTCTCGGTTTTTTACAGAAGTTTTCTGGCGGCTAAGTGGCTATTACACCCACTTCCCGACATCGTAGAGACACGAGACCACCACGGCTGTATTCAGCGGGAAAAAGTGAGTCTAGGGAGCCAACTCCCGACGCTCAAAGACACTCCGAAGACCCAAAGGTCAAGCGTTGACATTTTAGGCTTTATTTTGCGGCCTTGCAGCTTTAAAATTCAATAAGATATTCAAAAAAATTGCTGTCTTCACAAACAAGACTGTTTCTAAATGTTTGAAGCGTCCCGAATCCGATGGAAGTGGTTTCGTAGCTCTCCGACACTGCTAACTCTCCGCCAAATCAAAAGAGACACGTTTTTTCAGCCCCTAGAGCTCAATTATTATTTTTTTTTTTCAAACAACACATTTTCTGAATCACTTTTTCATGCCGGATTTAATGGAATTGGTCCCGTCGCTCTACGACACTCCTAAGGTCTGGGGTAAATTTTACTAAGTCCCAGAGCTTGGGGACACCAAAATAAGTGCACTGGGGACTATTACCAGTCGATCCCAAATCACTTGAAACATGCAAAAAAAGAAAAAAAATTAAAAAAAAAAAGAAAAAAAATTCAAAAAAAAAAAAAAAAAAATCAAAAAAAAAGAAGAAAAAAAAAAGAAACTAAACCAAAAAAAAAAAAAAAAAAAAAACCTTCTTGATGTGGACTTAGACTTGTCTTAGTACTACAACTACAACCTATCTCAAACCCTCACCCTGAACCTAACCCGCAGACTTGTATACACTAACCCTAACCAGTCTTAGTACTACAACTACTACCTATCTCAAACCCTCACCCTAAACCTAACCCGCAGACTTGTATACACTAAGCCTAACCCTAAAAAAAAAAAAAAAAATCTGGAAAAAAACACAAGTGTCAAAACACTTCCGGGTTCGCTTTGCGCCCCCTTCTGGACATTTTAGACAAAACTCTCAAGAGGGAAAAAGATTCGCAGTGGCCTACTTAGTACGTAGGCAAAAGTTTTTTTTTTTTTGAATTTTTTTGTGCAATTTCAATGGCAGACAAATGGTGGCGCTGTTGCCGCTAGGAAGCTCAGAAATCAATGAGGACAACAGATTCCGAATCGGGTCGCCATTACGGAATTTTAGATGTCTCATACTTGTGTCCTGGACGTTCAGAGGCTCCTGGGTCTTATCGGTAAGATTACCGGTAATCTTGCGAACCCCCATTGCCCTAACCCTAACCCTAACCCTAACCCTTTAAAGTGCGATAGCTCCTCCCACAAAGGTCGACACGGTCCCATCTTTTAGTATGTTATATAGCTTGTCGAGACGGACATTTGGATATGTGTCTCTCCGCACACGGTCGCACGGTTCCTAACCCTAGGGTTAGCCTTTAAAGTGCGATAGCTCCTCCCACAAAGGTCGACACGGTCCCATCTTTTAGTATGTTATATAGCTTGTCGAGACGGACATTTGGATATGTGTCTCTCCGCACACGGTCGCACGGTTCCTAACCCTAGGGTTAGCCTTTAAAGTGCGATAGCTCCTCCCACAAAGGTCGACACGGTCCCATCTTTTAGTATGTTATATAGCTTGTCGAGACGGACATTTGGATATGTGTCTCTCCGCACACGGTCGCACGGTTCCTAACCCTAGGGTTAGCCTTTAAAGTGCGATAGCTCCTCCCACAAAGGTCAGAAATAAAAGTTAGTCACGTCCACGCGTAGCCATCGATAAGACGAACGCGATGATATGTGGCTCGCTTCTGGTACTCAATTTTAAGTTTAGCATTTCAACCAAAAACACATTCTTAGTGTCAAAACACTTCCGGGTTCGCTTTGCGCCCCCTTCTGGACATTTTAGACAAAACTCTCAAGAGGGAAAAAGATTCGCAGTGGCCTACTTAGTACGTAGGCAAAAGTTTTTTTTTTTTTGAATTTTTTTGTGCAATTTCAATGGCAGACAAATGGTGGCGCTGTTGCCGCTAGGAAGCTCAGAAATCAATGAGGACAACAGATTCCGAATCGGGTCGCCATTACGGAATTTTTGATGTCTCATACTTGTGTTTTGGACTCTCAGAGGCTCCTGAGTCTTATCGGTAGAACCCCCATTACCTAACCCTAAATCTTGAAAATAACACAAGTGTCAAAACACTTCCGGGTTCGCTGTTGCGCCCCCTTCTGGACATTTTAGACAAAACTCTCAAGAGGGAAAAAGATTCGCAGTGGCCTACTTAGTACGTAGGCAAAAGTTTTTTTTTTTTTGAATTTTTTTGTGCAATTTTAATGGCAGACAAATGGTGGCGCTGTTGCCGCTAGGAAGCTCAGAAATCAATGAGGACAACAGATTCCGAATCGGGTCGCCATTACGGAATTTTAGATGTCTCATACTTGTGTCCTGGACGTTCAGAGGCTCCTGGGTCTTATCGGTAAGATTACCGGTAATCTTGCGAACCCCCATTGCCCTAACCCTAACCCTAACCCTAACCCTTTAAAGTGCGATAGCTCCTCCCACAAAGGTCGACACGGTCCCATCTTTTAGTATGTTATATAGCTTGTCGAGACGGACATTTGGATATGTGTCTCTCCGCACACGGTCGCACGGTTCCTAACCCTAGGGTTAGCCTTTAAAGTGCGATAGCTCCTCCCACAAAGGTCGACACGGTCCCATCTTTTAGTATGTTATATAGCTTGTCGAGACGGACATTTGGATATGTGTCTCTCCGCACACGGTCGCACGGTTCCTAACCCTAGGGTTAGCCTTTAAAGTGCGATAGCTCCTCCCACAAAGGTCGACACGGTCCCATCTTTTAGTATGTTATATAGCTTGTCGAGACGGACATTTGGATATGTGTCTCTCCGCACACGGTCGCACGGTTCCTAACCCTAGGGTTAGCCTTTAAAGTGCGATAGCTCCTCCCACAAAGGTCAGAAATAAAAGTTAGTCACGTCCACGCGTAGCCATCGATAAGACGAACGCGATGATATGTGGCTCGCTTCTGGTACTCAATTTTAAGTTTAGCATTTCAACCAAAAACACATTCTTAGTGTCAAAACACTTCCGGGTTCGCTTTGCGCCCCCTTCTGGACATTTTAGACAAAACTCTCAAGAGGGAAAAAGATTCGCAGTGGCCTACTTAGTACGTAATAATTTGCCTAAAAAAATAATTTGCCTGCAAAATAATTTGCCTGCAAAATAATTTGCCAAGATAATTTGCCTGCAAAATAATTTGCCTGCAAAATAATTTGCCTGCAAAATAATTTGCCTGCAAAATAATTTGCCTGCAAAATATTTTGCCTGCTAAAGACATTGTAAAAAGTATTTTGTAAAAAGATTTTGTAAAAAGTATTTTGTAAAAAGTATTTTGTAAAATACGGTCGCACGGTTCCTAACCCTAGGGTTAGCCTTTAAAGTGCGATAGCTCCTCCCACAAAGGTCGACACGGTCCCATCTTTTAGTATGTTATATAGCTTGTCGAGACGGACATTTGGATATGTGTCTCTCCGCACACGGTCGCACGGTTCCTAACCCTAGGGTTAGCCTTTAAAGTGCGATAGCTCCTCCCACAAAGGAAATAAAAGTTAGTCACGTCCACGCGTAGCCATCGATAAGACGAACGCGATGATATGTGGCTCGCTTCTGGTACTCAATTTTAAGTTTAGCATTTCAACCAAAAACACATTCTTAGCATCGGTAACCCTATAAGCCTTTCGATCAGGTAAAACTAGGGTTATCTAGGGTTAGGGTTAGGGGCTACGGGGGTCGCACGACAATGGCGGACATATCAGATCGTAGGCCTCGGAAAGCTGGAAACGCCAACGTCAATTACTTGTCTGACGGACGTATCGTTCAAGAGCTATCGCGCGTTGAAAACTAACCCTAACCCTAGCCAATTAAGAGAACCGTAAGTCCGTGTGCTGGGAAACACATATCAGCGCGTCCGCCTCGTCGTTCTGAGTCGGAAAATGGTCTCGGTTTTTTACAGAAGTTTTCTGGCGGCTAAGTGGCTATTACACCCACTTCCCGACATCGTAGAGACACGAGACCACCACGGCTGTATTCAGCGGGAAAAAGTGAGTCTAGGGAGCCAACTCCCGACGCTCAAAGACACTCCGAAGACCCAAAGGTCAAGCGTTGACATTTTAGGCTTTATTTTGCGGCCTTGCAGCTTTAAAATTCAATAAGATATTCAAAAAAATTGCTGTCTTCACAAACAAGACTGTTTCTAAATGTTTGAAGCGTCCCGAATCCGATGGAAGTGGTTTCGTAGCTCTCCGACACTGCTAACTCTCCGCCAAATCAAAAGAGACACGTTTTTTCAGCCCCTAGAGCTCAATTATTTTTTTTTTTTTTCAAACAACACATTTTCTGAATCACTTTTTCATGCCGGATTTAATGGAATTGGTCCCGTCGCTCTACGACACTCCTAAGGTCTGGGGTAAATTTTACTAAGTCCCAGAGCTTGGGGACACCAAAATAAGTGCACTGGGGACTATTACCAGTCGATCCCAAATCACTTGAAACATGCAAAAAAAGAAAAAAAATTAAAAAAAAAAAGAAAAAAAATTCAAAAAAAAAAAAAAAAAAATCAAAAAAAAAGAAGAAAAAAAAAAGAAACTAAACCAAAAAAAAAAAAAAAAAAAAAACCTTCTTGATGTGGACTTAGACTTGTCTTAGTACTACAACTACAACCTATCTCAAACCCTCACCCTGAACCTAACCCGCAGACTTGTATACACTAACCCTAACCAGTCTTAGTACTACAACTACTACCTATCTCAAACCCTCACCCTAAACCTAACCCGCAGACTTGTATACACTAAGCCTAACCCTAAAAAAAAAAAAAAAAATCTGGAAAAAAACACAAGTGTCAAAACACTTCCGGGTTCGCTTTGCGCCCCCTTCTGGACATTTTAGACAAAACTCTCAAGAGGGAAAAAGATTCGCAGTGGCCTACTTAGTACGTAGGCAAAAGTTTTTTTTTTTTTGAATTTTTTTGTGCAATTTCAATGGCAGACAAATGGTGGCGCTGTTGCCGCTAGGAAGCTCAGAAATCAATGAGGACAACAGATTCCGAATCGGGTCGCCATTACGGAATTTTAGATGTCTCATACTTGTGTCCTGGACGTTCAGAGGCTCCTGGGTCTTATCGGTAAGATTACCGGTAATCTTGCGAACCCCCATTGCCCTAACCCTAACCCTAACCCTAACCCTTTAAAGTGCGATAGCTCCTCCCACAAAGGTCGACACGGTCCCATCTTTTAGTATGTTATATAGCTTGTCGAGACGGACATTTGGATATGTGTCTCTCCGCACACGGTCGCACGGTTCCTAACCCTAGGGTTAGCCTTTAAAGTGCGATAGCTCCTCCCACAAAGGTCGACACGGTCCCATCTTTTAGTATGTTATATAGCTTGTCGAGACGGACATTTGGATATGTGTCTCTCCGCACACGGTCGCACGGTTCCTAACCCTAGGGTTAGCCTTTAAAGTGCGATAGCTCCTCCCACAAAGGTCGACACGGTCCCATCTTTTAGTATGTTATATAGCTTGTCGAGACGGACATTTGGATATGTGTCTCTCCGCACACGGTCGCACGGTTCCTAACCCTAGGGTTAGCCTTTAAAGTGCGATAGCTCCTCCCACAAAGGTCAGAAATAAAAGTTAGTCACGTCCACGCGTAGCCATCGATAAGACGAACGCGATGATATGTGGCTCGCTTCTGGTACTCAATTTTAAGTTTAGCATTTCAACCAAAAACACATTCTTAGCATCGGTAACCCTATAAGCCTTTCGATCAGGTAAAACTAGGGTTATCTAGGGTTAGGGTTAGGGGCTACGGGGGTCGCACGACAATGGCGGACATATCAGATCGTAGGCCTCGGAAAGCTGGAAACGCCAACGTCAATTACTTGTCTGACGGACGTATCGTTCAAGAGCTATCGCGCGTTGAAAACTAACCCTAACCCTAGCCAATTAAGAGAACCGTAAGTCCGTGTGCTGGGAAACACATATCAGCGCGTCCGCCTCGTCGTTCTGAGTCGGAAAATGGTCTCGGTTTTTTACAGAAGTTTTCTGGCGGCTAAGTGGCTATTACACCCACTTCCCGACATCGTAGAGACACGAGACCACCACGGCTGTATTCAGCGGGAAAAAGTGAGTCTAGGGAGCCAACTCCCGACGCTCAAAGACACTCCGAAGACCCAAAGGTCAAGCGTTGACATTTTAGGCTTTATTTTGCGGCCTTGCAGCTTTAAAATTCAATAAGATATTCAAAAAAATTGCTGTCTTCACAAACAAGACTGTTTCTAAATGTTTGAAGCGTCCCGAATCCGATGGAAGTGGTTTCGTAGCTCTCCGACACTGCTAACTCTCCGCCAAATCAAAAGAGACACGTTTTTTCAGCCCCTAGAGCTCAATTATTATTATTTTTTTTCAAACAACACATTTTCTGAATCACTTTTTCATGCCGGATTTAATGGAATTGGTCCCGTCGCTCTACGACACTCCTAAGGTCTGGGGTAAATTTTACTAAGTCCCAGAGCTTGGGGACACCAAAATAAGTGCACTGGGGACTATTACCAGTCGATCCCAAATCACTTGAAACATGCAAAAAAAGAAAAAAAATTTAAAAAAAAAAGAAAAAAAGAAAAAAAAAGAAAAGAAAATCAAAAAAAAAAAAAAAAAAATCAAAAAAAATTCAAAAAAAAAAAGAAACTAAACCAAAAAAAAAAAAAAAAAAAAAACCTTCTTGATGTGGACTTAGACTTGTCTTAGTACTACAACTACAACCTATCTCAAACCCTCACCCTGAACCTAACCCGCAGACTTGTATACACTAACCCTAACCAGTCTTAGTACTACAACTACTACCTATCTCAAACCCTCACCCTAAACCTAACCCGCAGACTTGTATACACTAAGCCTAACCCTAAAAAAAAAAAAAAAAAATCTGGAAAAAAACACAAGTGTCAAAACACTTCCGGGTTCGCTTTGCGCCCCCTTCTGGACATTTTAGACAAAACTCTCAAGAGGGAAAAAGATTCGCAGTGGCCTACTTAGTACGTAGGCAAAAGTTTTTTTTTTTTTGAATTTTTTTGTGCAATTTCAATGGCAGACAAATGGTGGCGCTGTTGCCGCTAGGAAGCTCAGAAATCAATGAGGACAACAGATTCCGAATCGGGTCGCCATTACGGAATTTTTGATGTCTCATACTTGTGTTTTGGACTCTCAGAGGCTCCTGAGTCTTATCGGTAGAACCCCCATTACCTAACCCTAAATCTTGAAAATAACACAAGTGTCAAAACACTTCCGGGTTCGCTGTTGCGCCCCCTTCTGGACATTTTAGACAAAACTCTCAAGAGGGAAAAAGATTCGCAGTGGCCTACTTAGTACGTAGGCAAAAGTTTTTTTTTTTTTGAATTTTTTTGTGCAATTTTAATGGCAGACAAATGGTGGCGCTGTTGCCGCTAGGAAGCTCAGAAATCAATGAGGACAACAGATTCCGAATCGGGTCGCCATTACGGAATTTTAGATGTCTCATACTTGTGTCCTGGACGTTCAGAGGCTCCTGGGTCTTATCGGTAAGATTACCGGTAATCTTGCGAACCCCCATTGCCTAACCCTAACCCTAACCCTAACCCTTTAAAGTGCGATAGCTCCTCCCACAAAGGTCGACACGGTCCCATCTTTTAGTATGTTATATAGCTTGTCGAGACGGACATTTGGATATGTGTCTCTCCGCACACGGTCGCACGGTTCCTAACCCTAGGGTTAGCCTTTAAAGTGCGATAGCTCCTCCCACAAAGGTCGACACGGTCCCATCTTTTAGTATGTTATATAGCTTGTCGAGACGGACATTTGGATATGTGTCTCTCCGCACACGGTCGCACGGTTCCTAACCCTAGGGTTAGCCTTTAAAGTGCGATAGCTCCTCCCACAAAGGTCGACACGGTCCCATCTTTTAGTATGTTATATAGCTTGTCGAGACGGACATTTGGATATGTGTCTCTCCGCACACGGTCGCACGGTTCCTAACCCTAGGGTTAGCCTTTAAAGTGCGATAGCTCCTCCCACAAAGGTCAGAAATAAAAGTTAGTCACGTCCACGCGTAGCCATCGATAAGACGAACGCGATGATATGTGGCTCGCTTCTGGTACTCAATTTTAAGTTTAGCATTTCAACCAAAAACACATTCTTAGTGTCAAAACACTTCCGGGTTCGCTTTGCGCCCCCTTCTGGACATTTTAGACAAAACTCTCAAGAGGGAAAAAGATTCGCAGTGGCCTACTTAGTACGTAGGCAAAAGTTTTTTTTTTTTTGAATTTTTTTGTGCAATTTCAATGGCAGACAAATGGTGGCGCTGTTGCCGCTAGGAAGCTCAGAAATCAATGAGGACAACAGATTCCGAATCGGGTCGCCATTACGGAATTTTAGATGTCTCATACTTGTGTTTTGGACTCTCAGAGGCTCCTGAGTCTTATCGGTAGAACCCCCATTACCTAACCCTAAATCTTGAAAATAACACAAGTGTCAAAACACTTCCGGGTTCGCTGTTGCGCCCCCTTCTGGACATTTTAGACAAAACTCTCAAGAGGGAAAAAGATTCGCAGTGGCCTACTTAGTACGTAGGCAAAAGTTTTTTTTTTTTTGAATTTTTTTGTGCAATTTTAATGGCAGACAAATGGTGGCGCTGTTGCCGCTAGGAAGCTCAGAAATCAATGAGGACAACAGATTCCGAATCGGGTCGCCATTACGGAATTTTAGATGTCTCATACTTGTGTCCTGGACGTTCAGAGGCTCCTGGGTCTTATCGGTAAGATTACCGGTAATCTTGCGAACCCCCATTGCCCTAACCCTAACCCTAACACTAACCCTTTAAAGTGCGATAGCTCCTCCCACAAAGGTCGACACGGTCCCATCTTTTAGTATGTTATATAGCTTGTCGAGACGGACATTTGGATATGTGTCTCTCCGCACACGGTCGCACGGTTCCTAACCCTAGGGTTAGCCTTTAAAGTGCGATAGCTCCTCCCACAAAGGTCGACACGGTCCCATCTTTTAGTATGTTATATAGCTTGTCGAGACGGACATTTGGATATGTGTCTCTCCGCACACGGTCGCACGGTTCCTAACCCTAGGGTTAGCCTTTAAAGTGCGATAGCTCCTCCCACAAAGGTCAGAAATAAAAGTTAGTCACGTCCACGCGTAGCCATCGATAAGACGAACGCGATGATATGTGGCTCGCTTCTGGTACTCAATTTTAAGTTTAGCATTTCAACCAAAAACACATTCTTAGTGTCAAAACACTTCCGGGTTCGCTTTGCGCCCCCTTCTGGACATTTTAGACAAAACTCTCAAGAGGGAAAAAGATTCGCAGTGGCCTACTTAGTACGTAGGCAAAAGTTTTTTTTTTTTTGAATTTTTTTGTGCAATTTCAATGGCAGACAAATGGTGGCGCTGTTGCCGCTAGGAAGCTCAGAAATCAATGAGGACAACAGATTCCGAATCGGGTCGCCATTACGGAATTTTAGATGTCTCATACTTGTGTCCTGGACGTTCAGAGGCTCCTGGGTCTTATCGGTAAGATTACCGGTAATCTTGCGAACCCCCATTGCCCTAACCCTAACCCTAACCCTAACCCTTTAAAGTGCGATAGCTCCTCCCACAAAGGTCGACACGGTCCCATCTTTTAGTATGTTATATAGCTTGTCGAGACGGACATTTGGATATGTGTCTCTCCGCACACGGTCGCACGGTTCCTAACCCTAGGGTTAGCCTTTAAAGTGCGATAGCTCCTCCCACAAAGGTCGACACGGTCCCATCTTTTAGTATGTTATATAGCTTGTCGAGACGGACATTTGGATATGTGTCTCTCCGCACACGGTCGCACGGTTCCTAACCCTAGGGTTAGCCTTTAAAGTGCGATAGCTCCTCCCACAAAGGTCGACACGGTCCCATCTTTTAGTATGTTATATAGCTTGTCGAGACGGACATTTGGATATGTGTCTCTCCGCACACGGTCGCACGGTTCCTAACCCTAGGGTTAGCCTTTAAAGTGCGATAGCTCCTCCCACAAAGGTCAGAAATAAAAGTTAGTCACGTCCACGCGTAGCCATCGATAAGACGAACGCGATGATATGTGGCTCGCTTCTGGTACTCAATTTTAAGTTTAGCATTTCAACCAAAAACACATTCTTAGTGTCAAAACACTTCCGGGTTTGCTTTGCGCCCCCTTCTGGACATTTTAGACAAAACTCTCAAGAGGGAAAAAGATTCGCAGTGGCCTACTTAGTACGTAGGCAAAAGTTTTTTTTTTTTTGAATTTTTTTGTGCAATTTCAATGGCAGACAAATGGTGGCGCTGTTGCCGCTAGGAAGCTCAGAAATCAATGAGGACAACAGATTCCGAATCGGGTCGCCATTACGGAATTTTAGATGTCTCATACTTGTGTTTTGGACTCTCAGAGGCTCCTGAGTCTTATCGGTAGAACCCCCATTACCTAACCCTAAATCTTGAAAATAACACAAGTGTCAAAACACTTCCGGGTTCGCTGTTGCGCCCCCTTCTGGACATTTTAGACAAAACTCTCAAGAGGGAAAAAGATTCGCAGTGGCCTACTTAGTACGTAGGCAAAAGTTTTTTTTTTTTTGAATTTTTTTGTGCAATTTTAATGGCAGACAAATGGTGGCGCTGTTGCCGCTAGGAAGCTCAGAAATCAATGAGGACAACAGATTCCGAATCGGGTCGCCATTACGGAATTTTAGATGTCTCATACTTGTGTCCTGGACGTTCAGAGGCTCCTGGGTCTTATCGGTAAGATTACCGGTAATCTTGCGAACCCCCATTGCCCTAACCCTAACCCTAACCCTAACCCTTTAAAGTGCGATAGCTCCTCCCACAAAGGTCGACACGGTCCCATCTTTTAGTATGTTATATAGCTTGTCGAGACGGACATTTGGATATGTGTCTCTCCGCACACGGTCGCACGGTTCCTAACCCTAGGGTTAGCCTTTAAAGTGCGATAGCTCCTCCCACAAAGGTCGACACGGTCCCATCTTTTAGTATGTTATATAGCTTGTCGAGACGGACATTTGGATATGTGTCTCTCCGCACACGGTCGCACGGTTCCTAACCCTAGGGTTAGCCTTTAAAGTGCGATAGCTCCTCCCACAAAGGTCGACACGGTCCCATCTTTTAGTATGTTATATAGCTTGTCGAGACGGACATTTGGATATGTGTCTCTCCGCACACGGTCGCACGGTTCCTAACCCTAGGGTTAGCCTTTAAAGTGCGATAGCTCCTCCCACAAAGGTCAGAAATAAAAGTTAGTCACGTCCACGCGTAGCCATCGATAAGACGAACGCGATGATATGTGGCTCGCTTCTGGTACTCAATTTTAAGTTTAGCATTTCAACCAAAAACACATTCTTAGTGTCAAAACACTTCCGGGTTCGCTGTTGCGCCCCCTTCTGGACATTTTAGACAAAACTCTCAAGAGGGAAAAAGATTCGCAGTGGCCTACTTAGTACGTAGGCAAAAGTTTTTTTTTTTTTGAATTTTTTTGTGCAATTTTAATGGCAGACAAATGGTGGCGCTGTTGCCGCTAGGAAGCTCAGAAATCAATGAGGACAACAGATTCCGAATCGGGTCGCCATTACGGAATTTTAGATGTCTCATACTTGTGTCCTGGACGTTCAGAGGCTCCTGGGTCTTATCGGTAAGATTACCGGTAATCTTGCGAACCCCCATTGCCCTAACCCTAACCCTAACCCTAACCCTTTAAAGTGCGATAGCTCCTCCCACAAAGGTCGACACGGTCCCATCTTTTAGTATGTTATATAGCTTGTCGAGACGGACATTTGGATATGTGTCTCTCCGCACACGGTCGCACGGTTCCTAACCCTAGGGTTAGCCTTTAAAGTGCGATAGCTCCTCCCACAAAGGTCGACACGGTCCCATCTTTTAGTATGTTATATAGCTTGTCGAGACGGACATTTGGATATGTGTCTCTCCGCACACGGTCGCACGGTTCCTAACCCTAGGGTTAGCCTTTAAAGTGCGATAGCTCCTCCCACAAAGGTCGACACGGTCCCATCTTTTAGTATGTTATATAGCTTGTCGAGACGGACATTTGGATATGTGTCTCTCCGCACACGGTCGCACGGTTCCTAACCCTAGGGTTAGCCTTTAAAGTGCGATAGCTCCTCCCACAAAGGTCAGAAATAAAAGTTAGTCACGTCCACGCGTAGCCATCGATAAGACGAACGCGATGATATGTGGCTCGCTTCTGGTACTCAATTTTAAGTTTAGCATTTCAACCAAAAACACATTCTTAGCATCGGTAACCCTATAAGCCTTTCGATCAGGTAAAACTAGGGTTATCTAGGGTTAGGGTTAGGGGCTACGGGGGTCGCACGACAATGGCGGACATATCAGATCGTAGGCCTCGGAAAGCTGGAAACGCCAACGTCAATTACTTGTCTGACGGACGTATCGTTCAAGAGCTATCGCGCGTTGAAAACTAACCCTAACCCTAGCCAATTAAGAGAACCGTAAGTCCGTGTGCTGGGAAACACATATCAGCGCGTCCGCCTCGTCGTTCTGAGTCGGAAAATGGTCTCGGTTTTTTACAGAAGTTTTCTGGCGGCTAAGTGGCTATTACACCCACTTCCCGACATCGTAGAGACACGAGACCACCACGGCTGTATTCAGCGGGAAAAAGTGAGTCTAGGGAGCCAACTCCCGACGCTCAAAGACACTCCGAAGACCCAAAGGTCAAGCGTTGACATTTTAGGCTTTATTTTGCGGCCTTGCAGCTTTAAAATTCAATAAGATATTCAAAAAAATTGCTGTCTTCACAAACAAGACTGTTTCTAAATGTTTGAAGCGTCCCGAATCCGATGGAAGTGGTTTCGTAGCTCTCCGACACTGCTAACTCTCCGCCAAATCAAAAGAGACACGTTTTTTCAGCCCCTAGAGCTCAATTATTATTATTTTTTTTCAAACAACACATTTTCTGAATCACTTTTTCATGCCGGATTTAATGGAATTGGTCCCGTCGCTCTACGACACTCCTAAGGTCTGGGGTAAATTTTACTAAGTCCCAGAGCTTGGGGACACCAAAATAAGTGCACTGGGGACTATTACCAGTCGATCCCAAATCACTTGAAACATGCAAAAAAAGAAAAAAAATTTAAAAAAAAAAGAAAAAAAGAAAAAAAAAGAAAAGAAAATCAAAAAAAAAAAAAAAAAAATCAAAAAAAATTCAAAAAAAAAAAGAAACTAAACCAAAAAAAAAAAAAAAAAAAAAACCTTCTTGATGTGGACTTAGACTTGTCTTAGTACTACAACTACAACCTATCTCAAACCCTCACCCTGAACCTAACCCGCAGACTTGTATACACTAACCCTAACCAGTCTTAGTACTACAACTACTACCTATCTCAAACCCTCACCCTAAACCTAACCCGCAGACTTGTATACACTAAGCCTAACCCTAAAAAAAAAAAAAAAAAATCTGGAAAAAAACACAAGTGTCAAAACACTTCCGGGTTCGCTTTGCGCCCCCTTCTGGACATTTTAGACAAAACTCTCAAGAGGGAAAAAGATTCGCAGTGGCCTACTTAGTACGTAGGCAAAAGTTTTTTTTTTTTTGAATTTTTTTGTGCAATTTCAATGGCAGACAAATGGTGGCGCTGTTGCCGCTAGGAAGCTCAGAAATCAATGAGGACAACAGATTCCGAATCGGGTCGCCATTACGGAATTTTTGATGTCTCATACTTGTGTTTTGGACTCTCAGAGGCTCCTGAGTCTTATCGGTAGAACCCCCATTACCTAACCCTAAATCTTGAAAATAACACAAGTGTCAAAACACTTCCGGGTTCGCTGTTGCGCCCCCTTCTGGACATTTTAGACAAAACTCTCAAGAGGGAAAAAGATTCGCAGTGGCCTACTTAGTACGTAGGCAAAAGTTTTTTTTTTTTTGAATTTTTTTGTGCAATTTTAATGGCAGACAAATGGTGGCGCTGTTGCCGCTAGGAAGCTCAGAAATCAATGAGGACAACAGATTCCGAATCGGGTCGCCATTACGGAATTTTAGATGTCTCATACTTGTGTCCTGGACGTTCAGAGGCTCCTGGGTCTTATCGGTAAGATTACCGGTAATCTTGCGAACCCCCATTGCCTAACCCTAACCCTAACCCTAACCCTTTAAAGTGCGATAGCTCCTCCCACAAAGGTCGACACGGTCCCATCTTTTAGTATGTTATATAGCTTGTCGAGACGGACATTTGGATATGTGTCTCTCCGCACACGGTCGCACGGTTCCTAACCCTAGGGTTAGCCTTTAAAGTGCGATAGCTCCTCCCACAAAGGTCGACACGGTCCCATCTTTTAGTATGTTATATAGCTTGTCGAGACGGACATTTGGATATGTGTCTCTCCGCACACGGTCGCACGGTTCCTAACCCTAGGGTTAGCCTTTAAAGTGCGATAGCTCCTCCCACAAAGGTCGACACGGTCCCATCTTTTAGTATGTTATATAGCTTGTCGAGACGGACATTTGGATATGTGTCTCTCCGCACACGGTCGCACGGTTCCTAACCCTAGGGTTAGCCTTTAAAGTGCGATAGCTCCTCCCACAAAGGTCAGAAATAAAAGTTAGTCACGTCCACGCGTAGCCATCGATAAGACGAACGCGATGATATGTGGCTCGCTTCTGGTACTCAATTTTAAGTTTAGCATTTCAACCAAAAACACATTCTTAGTGTCAAAACACTTCCGGGTTCGCTTTGCGCCCCCTTCTGGACATTTTAGACAAAACTCTCAAGAGGGAAAAAGATTCGCAGTGGCCTACTTAGTACGTAGGCAAAAGTTTTTTTTTTTTTGAATTTTTTTGTGCAATTTCAATGGCAGACAAATGGTGGCGCTGTTGCCGCTAGGAAGCTCAGAAATCAATGAGGACAACAGATTCCGAATCGGGTCGCCATTACGGAATTTTAGATGTCTCATACTTGTGTCCTGGACGTTCAGAGGCTCCTGGGTCTTATCGGTAAGATTACCGGTAATCTTGCGAACCCCCATTGCCCTAACCCTAACCCTAACCCTAACCCTTTAAAGTGCGATAGCTCCTCCCACAAAGGTCGACACGGTCCCATCTTTTAGTATGTTATATAGCTTGTCGAGACGGACATTTGGATATGTGTCTCTCCGCACACGGTCGCACGGTTCCTAACCCTAGGGTTAGCCTTTAAAGTGCGATAGCTCCTCCCACAAAGGTCGACACGGTCCCATCTTTTAGTATGTTATATAGCTTGTCGAGACGGACATTTGGATATGTGTCTCTCCGCACACGGTCGCACGGTTCCTAACCCTAGGGTTAGCCTTTAAAGTGCGATAGCTCCTCCCACAAAGGTCGACACGGTCCCATCTTTTAGTATGTTATATAGCTTGTCGAGACGGACATTTGGATATGTGTCTCTCCGCACACGGTCGCACGGTTCCTAACCCTAGGGTTAGCCTTTAAAGTGCGATAGCTCCTCCCACAAAGGTCAGAAATAAAAGTTAGTCACGTCCACGCGTAGCCATCGATAAGACGAACGCGATGATATGTGGCTCGCTTCTGGTACTCAATTTTAAGTTTAGCATTTCAACCAAAAACACATTCTTAGTGTCAAAACACTTCCGGGTTTGCTTTGCGCCCCCTTCTGGACATTTTAGACAAAACTCTCAAGAGGGAAAAAGATTCGCAGTGGCCTACTTAGTACGTAGGCAAAAGTTTTTTTTTTTTTGAATTTTTTTGTGCAATTTCAATGGCAGACAAATGGTGGCGCTGTTGCCGCTAGGAAGCTCAGAAATCAATGAGGACAACAGATTCCGAATCGGGTCGCCATTACGGAATTTTTGATGTCTCATACTTGTGTTTTGGACTCTCAGAGGCTCCTGAGTCTTATCGGTAGAACCCCCATTACCTAACCCTAAATCTTGAAAATAACACAAGTGTCAAAACACTTCCGGGTTCGCTGTTGCGCCCCCTTCTGGACATTTTAGACAAAACTCTCAAGAGGGAAAAAGATTCGCAGTGGCCTACTTAGTACGTAGGCAAAAGTTTTTTTTTTTTGAATTTTTTTGTGCAATTTTAATGGCAGACAAATGGTGGCGCTGTTGCCGCTAGGAAGCTCAGAAATCAATGAGGACAACAGATTCCGAATCGGGTCGCCATTACGGAATTTTAGATGTCTCATACTTGTGTCCTGGACGTTCAGAGGCTCCTGGGTCTTATCGGTAAGATTACCGGTAATCTTGCGAACCCCCATTGCCTAACCCTAACCCTAACCCTAACCCTTTAAAGTGCGATAGCTCCTCCCACAAAGGTCGACACGGTCCCATCTTTTAGTATGTTATATAGCTTGTCGAGACGGACATTTGGATATGTGTCTCTCCGCACACGGTCGCACGGTTCCTAACCCTAGGGTTAGCCTTTAAAGTGCGATAGCTCCTCCCACAAAGGTCGACACGGTCCCATCTTTTAGTATGTTATATAGCTTGTCGAGACGGACATTTGGATATGTGTCTCTCCGCACACGGTCGCACGGTTCCTAACCCTAGGGTTAGCCTTTAAAGTGCGATAGCTCCTCCCACAAAGGTCGACACGGTCCCATCTTTTAGTATGTTATATAGCTTGTCGAGACGGACATTTGGATATGTGTCTCTCCGCACACGGTCGCACGGTTCCTAACCCTAGGGTTAGCCTTTAAAGTGCGATAGCTCCTCCCACAAAGGTCAGAAATAAAAGTTAGTCACGTCCACGCGTAGCCATCGATAAGACGAACGCGATGATATGTGGCTCGCTTCTGGTACTCAATTTTAAGTTTAGCATTTCAACCAAAAACACATTCTTAGTGTCAAAACACTTCCGGGTTCGCTTTGCGCCCCCTTCTGGACATTTTAGACAAAACTCTCAAGAGGGAAAAAGATTCGCAGTGGCCTACTTAGTACGTAGGCAAAAGTTTTTTTTTTTTTGAATTTTTTTGTGCAATTTCAATGGCAGACAAATGGTGGCGCTGTTGCCGCTAGGAAGCTCAGAAATCAATGAGGACAACAGATTCCGAATCGGGTCGCCATTACGGAATTTTAGATGTCTCATACTTGTGTTTTGGACTCTCAGAGGCTCCTGAGTCTTATCGGTAGAACCCCCATTACCTAACCCTAAATCTTGAAAATAACACAAGTGTCAAAACACTTCCGGGTTCGCTGTTGCGCCCCCTTCTGGACATTTTAGACAAAACTCTCAAGAGGGAAAAAGATTCGCAGTGGCCTACTTAGTACGTAGGCAAAAGTTTTTTTTTTTTTGAATTTTTTTGTGCAATTTTAATGGCAGACAAATGGTGGCGCTGTTGCCGCTAGGAAGCTCAGAAATCAATGAGGACAACAGATTCCGAATCGGGTCGCCATTACGGAATTTTAGATGTCTCATACTTGTGTCCTGGACGTTCAGAGGCTCCTGGGTCTTATCGGTAAGATTACCGGTAATCTTGCGAACCCCCATTGCCCTAACCCTAACCCTAACACTAACCCTTTAAAGTGCGATAGCTCCTCCCACAAAGGTCGACACGGTCCCATCTTTTAGTATGTTATATAGCTTGTCGAGACGGACATTTGGATATGTGTCTCTCCGCACACGGTCGCACGGTTCCTAACCCTAGGGTTAGCCTTTAAAGTGCGATAGCTCCTCCCACAAAGGTCGACACGGTCCCATCTTTTAGTATGTTATATAGCTTGTCGAGACGGACATTTGGATATGTGTCTCTCCGCACACGGTCGCACGGTTCCTAACCCTAGGGTTAGCCTTTAAAGTGCGATAGCTCCTCCCACAAAGGTCGACACGGTCCCATCTTTTAGTATGTTATATAGCTTGTCGAGACGGACATTTGGATATGTGTCTCTCCGCACACGGTCGCACGGTTCCTAACCCTAGGGTTAGCCTTTAAAGTGCGATAGCTCCTCCCACAAAGGTCGACACGGTCCCATCTTTTAGTATGTTATATAGCTTGTCGAGACGGACATTTGGATATGTGTCTCTCCGCACACGGTCGCACGGTTCCTAACCCTAGGGTTAGCCTTTAAAGTGCGATAGCTCCTCCCACAAAGGTCAGAAATAAAAGTTAGTCACGTCCACGCGTAGCCATCGATAAGACGAACGCGATGATATGTGGCTCGCTTCTGGTACTCAATTTTAAGTTTAGCATTTCAACCAAAAACACATTCTTAGTGTCAAAACACTTCCGGGTTCGCTTTGCGCCCCCTTCTGGACATTTTAGACAAAACTCTCAAGAGGGAAAAAGATTCGCAGTGGCCTACTTAGTACGTAGGCAAAAGTTTTTTTTTTTTTGAATTTTTTTGTGCAATTTCAATGGCAGACAAATGGTGGCGCTGTTGCCGCTAGGAAGCTCAGAAATCAATGAGGACAACAGATTCCGAATCGGGTCGCCATTACGGAATTTTAGATGTCTCATACTTGTGTCCTGGACGTTCAGAGGCTCCTGGGTCTTATCGGTAAGATTACCGGTAATCTTGCGAACCCCCATTGCCCTAACCCTAACCCTAACCCTAACCCTTTAAAGTGCGATAGCTCCTCCCACAAAGGTCGACACGGTCCCATCTTTTAGTATGTTATATAGCTTGTCGAGACGGACATTTGGATATGTGTCTCTCCGCACACGGTCGCACGGTTCCTAACCCTAGGGTTAGCCTTTAAAGTGCGATAGCTCCTCCCACAAAGGTCGACACGGTCCCATCTTTTAGTATGTTATATAGCTTGTCGAGACGGACATTTGGATATGTGTCTCTCCGCACACGGTCGCACGGTTCCTAACCCTAGGGTTAGCCTTTAAAGTGCGATAGCTCCTCCCACAAAGGTCGACACGGTCCCATCTTTTAGTATGTTATATAGCTTGTCGAGACGGACATTTGGATATGTGTCTCTCCGCACACGGTCGCACGGTTCCTAACCCTAGGGTTAGCCTTTAAAGTGCGATAGCTCCTCCCACAAAGGTCAGAAATAAAAGTTAGTCACGTCCACGCGTAGCCATCGATAAGACGAACGCGATGATATGTGGCTCGCTTCTGGTACTCAATTTTAAGTTTAGCATTTCAACCAAAAACACATTCTTAGTGTCAAAACACTTCCGGGTTTGCTTTGCGCCCCCTTCTGGACATTTTAGACAAAACTCTCAAGAGGGAAAAAGATTCGCAGTGGCCTACTTAGTACGTAGGCAAAAGTTTTTTTTTTTTTGAATTTTTTTGTGCAATTTCAATGGCAGACAAATGGTGGCGCTGTTGCCGCTAGGAAGCTCAGAAATCAATGAGGACAACAGATTCCGAATCGGGTCGCCATTACGGAATTTTAGATGTCTCATACTTGTGTTTTGGACTCTCAGAGGCTCCTGAGTCTTATCGGTAGAACCCCCATTACCTAACCCTAAATCTTGAAAATAACACAAGTGTCAAAACACTTCCGGGTTCGCTGTTGCGCCCCCTTCTGGACATTTTAGACAAAACTCTCAAGAGGGAAAAAGATTCGCAGTGGCCTACTTAGTACGTAGGCAAAAGTTTTTTTTTTTTTGAATTTTTTTGTGCAATTTTAATGGCAGACAAATGGTGGCGCTGTTGCCGCTAGGAAGCTCAGAAATCAATGAGGACAACAGATTCCGAATCGGGTCGCCATTACGGAATTTTAGATGTCTCATACTTGTGTCCTGGACGTTCAGAGGCTCCTGGGTCTTATCGGTAAGATTACCGGTAATCTTGCGAACCCCCATTGCCCTAACCCTAACCCTAACCCTAACCCTTTAAAGTGCGATAGCTCCTCCCACAAAGGTCGACACGGTCCCATCTTTTAGTATGTTATATAGCTTGTCGAGACGGACATTTGGATATGTGTCTCTCCGCACACGGTCGCACGGTTCCTAACCCTAGGGTTAGCCTTTAAAGTGCGATAGCTCCTCCCACAAAGGTCGACACGGTCCCATCTTTTAGTATGTTATATAGCTTGTCGAGACGGACATTTGGATATGTGTCTCTCCGCACACGGTCGCACGGTTCCTAACCCTAGGGTTAGCCTTTAAAGTGCGATAGCTCCTCCCACAAAGGTCGACACGGTCCCATCTTTTAGTATGTTATATAGCTTGTCGAGACGGACATTTGGATATGTGTCTCTCCGCACACGGTCGCACGGTTCCTAACCCTAGGGTTAGCCTTTAAAGTGCGATAGCTCCTCCCACAAAGGTCAGAAATAAAAGTTAGTCACGTCCACGCGTAGCCATCGATAAGACGAACGCGATGATATGTGGCTCGCTTCTGGTACTCAATTTTAAGTTTAGCATTTCAACCAAAAACACATTCTTAGTGTCAAAACACTTCCGGGTTCGCTTTGCGCCCCCTTCTGGACATTTTAGACAAAACTCTCAAGAGGGAAAAAGATTCGCAGTGGCCTACTTAGTACGTAGGCAAAAGTTTTTTTTTTTTTGAATTTTTTTGTGCAATTTCAATGGCAGACAAATGGTGGCGCTGTTGCCGCTAGGAAGCTCAGAAATCAATGAGGACAACAGATTCCGAATCGGGTCGCCATTACGGAATTTTAGATGTCTCATACTTGTGTCCTGGACGTTCAGAGGCTCCTGGGTCTTATCGGTAAGATTACCGGTAATCTTGCGAACCCCCATTGCCCTAACCCTAACCCTAACCCTAACCCTTTAAAGTGCGATAGCTCCTCCCACAAAGGTCGACACGGTCCCATCTTTTAGTATGTTATATAGCTTGTCGAGACGGACATTTGGATATGTGTCTCTCCGCACACGGTCGCACGGTTCCTAACCCTAGGGTTAGCCTTTAAAGTGCGATAGCTCCTCCCACAAAGGTCGACACGGTCCCATCTTTTAGTATGTTATATAGCTTGTCGAGACGGACATTTGGATATGTGTCTCTCCGCACACGGTCGCACGGTTCCTAACCCTAGGGTTAGCCTTT
Organism: Protomyctophum bolini; assembly: GCF_963924005.1. Lineage (NCBI taxonomy): Eukaryota > Metazoa > Chordata > Actinopteri > Myctophiformes > Myctophidae > Protomyctophum > Protomyctophum bolini. The sequence goes on from NW_027665535.1 coordinate 61,105, forward strand.
AAAGTGCGATAGCTCCTCCCACAAAGGTCGACACGGTCCCATCTTTTAGTATGTTATATAGCTTGTCGAGACGGACATTTGGATATGTGTCTCTCCGCACACGGTCGCACGGTTCCTAACCCTAGGGTTAGCCTTTAAAGTGCGATAGCTCCTCCCACAAAGGTCAGAAATAAAAGTTAGTCACGTCCACGCGTAGCCATCGATAAGACGAACGCGATGATATGTGGCTCGCTTCTGGTACTCAATTTTAAGTTTAGCATTTCAACCAAAAACACATTCTTAGCATCGGTAACCCTATAAGCCTTTCGATCAGGTAAAACTAGGGTTATCTAGGGTTAGGGTTAGGGGCTACGGGGGTCGCACGACAATGGCGGACATATCAGATCGTAGGCCTCGGAAAGCTGGAAACGCCAACGTCAATTACTTGTCTGACGGACGTATCGTTCAAGAGCTATCGCGCGTTGAAAACTAACCCTAACCCTAGCCAATTAAGAGAACCGTAAGTCCGTGTGCTGGGAAACACATATCAGCGCGTCCGCCTCGTCGTTCTGAGTCGGAAAATGGTCTCGGTTTTTTACAGAAGTTTTCTGGCGGCTAAGTGGCTATTACACCCACTTCCCGACATCGTAGAGACACGAGACCACCACGGCTGTATTCAGCGGGAAAAAGTGAGTCTAGGGAGCCAACTCCCGACGCTCAAAGACACTCCGAAGACCCAAAGGTCAAGCGTTGACATTTTAGGCTTTATTTTGCGGCCTTGCAGCTTTAAAATTCAATAAGATATTCAAAAAAATTGCTGTCTTCACAAACAAGACTGTTTCTAAATGTTTGAAGCGTCCCGAATCCGATGGAAGTGGTTTCGTAGCTCTCCGACACTGCTAACTCTCCGCCAAATCAAAAGAGACACGTTTTTTCAGCCCCTAGAGCTCAATTATTATTTTTTTTTTTCAAACAACACATTTTCTGAATCACTTTTTCATGCCGGATTTAATGGAATTGGTCCCGTCGCTCTACGACACTCCTAAGGTCTGGGGTAAATTTTACTAAGTCCCAGAGCTTGGGGACACAAAAATAAGTGCACTGGGGACTATTACCAGTCGATCCCAAATCACTTGAAACATGCAAAAAAAGAAAAAAAATTTAAAAAAAAAAGAAAAAAAGAAAAAAAAAGAAAAAAAATTCAAAAAAAAAAAAAAAAAAATCAAAAAAAAAGAAAAAAAAAAAAGAAACTAAACCAAAAAAAAAAAAAAAAAAAAAACCTTCTTGATGTGGACTTAGACTTGTCTTAGTACTACAACTACAACCTATCTCAAACCCTCACCCTGAACCTAACCCGCAGACTTGTATACACTAACCCTAACCAGTCTTAGTACTACAACTACTACCTATCTCAAACCCTCACCCTAAACCTAACCCGCAGACTTGTATACACTAAGCCTAACCCTAAAAAAAAAAAAAAAAAATCTGGAAAAAAACACAAGTGTCAAAACACTTCCGGGTTCGCTTTGCGCCCCCTTCTGGACATTTTAGACAAAACTCTCAAGAGGGAAAAAGATTCGCAGTGGCCTACTTAGTACGTAGGCAAAAGTTTGTTTTTTTTTTAATTTTTTTGTGCAATTTCAATGGCAGACAAATGGTGGCGCTGTTGCCGCTAGGAAGCTCAGAAATCAATGAGGACAACAGATTCCGAATCGGGTCGCCATTACGGAATTTTAGATGTCTCATACTTGTGTCCTGGACGTTCAGAGGCTCCTGGGTCTTATCGGTAAGATTACCGGTAATCTTGCGAACCCCCATTGCCTAACCCTAACCCTAACCCTAACCCTTTAAAGTGCGATAGCTCCTCCCACAAAGGTCGACACGGTCCCATCTTTTAGTATGTTATATAGCTTGTCGAGACGGACATTTGGATATGTGTCTCTCCGCACACGGTCGCACGGTTCCTAACCCTAGGGTTAGCCTTTAAAGTGCGATAGCTCCTCCCACAAAGGTCGACACGGTCCCATCTTTTAGTATGTTATATAGCTTGTCGAGACGGACATTTGGATATGTGTCTCTCCGCACACGGTCGCACGGTTCCTAACCCTAGGGTTAGCCTTTAAAGTGCGATAGCTCCTCCCACAAAGGTCGACACGGTCCCATCTTTTAGTATGTTATATAGCTTGTCGAGACGGACATTTGGATATGTGTCTCTCCGCACACGGTCGCACGGTTCCTAACCCTAGGGTTAGCCTTTAAAGTGCGATAGCTCCTCCCACAAAGGTCAGAAATAAAAGTTAGTCACGTCCACGCGTAGCCATCGATAAGACGAACGCGATGATATGTGGCTCGCTTCTGGTACTCAATTTTAAGTTTAGCATTTCAACCAAAAACACATTCTTAGTGTCAAAACACTTCCGGGTTCGCTTTGCGCCCCCTTCTGGACATTTTAGACAAAACTCTCAAGAGGGAAAAAGATTCGCAGTGGCCTACTTAGTACGTAGGCAAAAGTTTTTTTTTTTTTGAATTTTTTTGTGCAATTTCAATGGCAGACAAATGGTGGCGCTGTTGCCGCTAGGAAGCTCAGAAATCAATGAGGACAACAGATTCCGAATCGGGTCGCCATTACGGAATTTTAGATGTCTCATACTTGTGTCCTGGACGTTCAGAGGCTCCTGGGTCTTATCGGTAAGATTACCGGTAATCTTGCGAACCCCCATTGCCCTAACCCTAACCCTAACCCTAACCCTTTAAAGTGCGATAGCTCCTCCCACAAAGGTCGACACGGTCCCATCTTTTAGTATGTTATATAGCTTGTCGAGACGGACATTTGGATATGTGTCTCTCCGCACACGGTCGCACGGTTCCTAACCCTAGGGTTAGCCTTTAAAGTGCGATAGCTCCTCCCACAAAGGTCGACACGGTCCCATCTTTTAGTATGTTATATAGCTTGTCGAGACGGACATTTGGATATGTGTCTCTCCGCACACGGTCGCACGGTTCCTAACCCTAGGGTTAGCCTTTAAAGTGCGATAGCTCCTCCCACAAAGGTCGACACGGTCCCATCTTTTAGTATGTTATATAGCTTGTCGAGACGGACATTTGGATATGTGTCTCTCCGCACACGGTCGCACGGTTCCTAACCCTAGGGTTAGCCTTTAAAGTGCGATAGCTCCTCCCACAAAGGTCAGAAATAAAAGTTAGTCACGTCCACGCGTAGCCATCGATAAGACGAACGCGATGATATGTGGCTCGCTTCTGGTACTCAATTTTAAGTTTAGCATTTCAACCAAAAACACATTCTTAGCATCGGTAACCCTATAAGCCTTTCGATCAGGTAAAACTAGGGTTATCTAGGGTTAGGGTTAGGGGCTACGGGGGTCGCACGACAATGGCGGACATATCAGATCGTAGGCCTCGGAAAGCTGGAAACGCCAACGTCAATTACTTGTCTGACGGACGTATCGTTCAAGAGCTATCGCGCGTTGAAAACTAACCCTAACCCTAGCCAATTAAGAGAACCGTAAGTCCGTGTGCTGGGAAACACATATCAGCGCGTCCGCCTCGTCGTTCTGAGTCGGAAAATGGTCTCGGTTTTTTACAGAAGTTTTCTGGCGGCTAAGTGGCTATTACACCCACTTCCCGACATCGTAGAGACACGAGACCACCACGGCTGTATTCAGCGGGAAAAAGTGAGTCTAGGGAGCCAACTCCCGACGCTCAAAGACACTCCGAAGACCCAAAGGTCAAGCGTTGACATTTTAGGCTTTATTTTGCGGCCTTGCAGCTTTAAAATTCAATAAGATATTCAAAAAAATTGCTGTCTTCACAAACAAGACTGTTTCTAAATGTTTGAAGCGTCCCGAATCCGATGGAAGTGGTTTCGTAGCTCTCCGACACTGCTAACTCTCCGCCAAATCAAAAGAGACACGTTTTTTCAGCCCCTAGAGCTCAATTATTATTTTTTTTTTTCAAACAACACATTTTCTGAATCACTTTTTCATGCCGGATTTAATGGAATTGGTCCCGTCGCTCTACGACACTCCTAAGGTCTGGGGTAAATTTTACTAAGTCCCAGAGCTTGGGGACACAAAAATAAGTGCACTGGGGACTATTACCAGTCGATCCCAAATCACTTGAAACATGCAAAAAAAGAAAAAAAAATTAAAAAAAAAAGAAAAAAAGAAAAAAAAAGAAAAAAAATTCAAAAAAAAAAAAAAAAATATCAAAAAAAAAGAAAAAAAAAAAAGAAACTAAACCAAAAAAAAAAAAAAAAAAAACCTTCTTGATGTGGACTTAGACTTGTCTTAGTACTACAACTACAACCTATCTCAAACCCTCACCCTGAACCTAACCCGCAGACTTGTATACACTAACCCTAACCAGTCTTAGTACTACAACTACTACCTATCTCAAACCCTCACCCTAAACCTAACCCGCAGACTTGTATACACTAAGCCTAACCCTAAAAAAAAAAAAAAAAAATCTGGAAAAAAACACAAGTGTCAAAACACTTCCGGGTTCGCTTTGCGCCCCCTTCTGGACATTTTAGACAAAACTCTCAAGAGGGAAAAAGATTCGCAGTGGCCTACTTAGTACGTAGGCAAAAGTTTTTTTTTTTTTGAATTTTTTTGTGCAATTTCAATGGCAGACAAATGGTGGCGCTGTTGCCGCTAGGAAGCTCAGAAATCAATGAGGACAACAGATTCCGAATCGGGTCGCCATTACGGAATTTTAGATGTCTCATACTTGTGTCCTGGACGTTCAGAGGCTCCTGGGTCTTATCGGTAAGATTACCGGTAATCTTGCGAACCCCCATTGCCCTAACCCTAACCCTAACCCTAACCCTTTAAAGTGCGATAGCTCCTCCCACAAAGGTCGACACGGTCCCATCTTTTAGTATGTTATATAGCTTGTCGAGACGGACATTTGGATATGTGTCTCTCCGCACACGGTCGCACGGTTCCTAACCCTAGGGTTAGCCTTTAAAGTGCGATAGCTCCTCCCACAAAGGTCGACACGGTCCCATCTTTTAGTATGTTATATAGCTTGTCGAGACGGACATTTGGATATGTGTCTCTCCGCACACGGTCGCACGGTTCCTAACCCTAGGGTTAGCCTTTAAAGTGCGATAGCTCCTCCCACAAAGGTCGACACGGTCCCATCTTTTAGTATGTTATATAGCTTGTCGAGACGGACATTTGGATATGTGTCTCTCCGCACACGGTCGCACGGTTCCTAACCCTAGGGTTAGCCTTTAAAGTGCGATAGCTCCTCCCACAAAGGTCAGAAATAAAAGTTAGTCACGTCCACGCGTAGCCATCGATAAGACGAACGCGATGATATGTGGCTCGCTTCTGGTACTCAATTTTAAGTTTAGCATTTCAACCAAAAACACATTCTTAGTGTCAAAACACTTCCGGGTTTGCTTTGCGCCCCCTTCTGGACATTTTAGACAAAACTCTCAAGAGGGAAAAAGATTCGCAGTGGCCTACTTAGTACGTAGGCAAAAGTTTTTTTTTTTTTGAATTTTTTTGTGCAATTTCAATGGCAGACAAATGGTGGCGCTGTTGCCGCTAGGAAGCTCAGAAATCAATGAGGACAACAGATTCCGAATCGGGTCGCCATTACGGAATTTTAGATGTCTCATACTTGTGTTTTGGACTCTCAGAGGCTCCTGAGTCTTATCGGTAGAACCCCCATTACCTAACCCTAAATCTTGAAAATAACACAAGTGTCAAAACACTTCCGGGTTCGCTGTTGCGCCCCCTTCTGGACATTTTAGACAAAACTCTCAAGAGGGAAAAAGATTCGCAGTGGCCTACTTAGTACGTAGGCAAAAGTTTTTTTTTTTTTGAATTTTTTTGTGCAATTTTAATGGCAGACAAATGGTGGCGCTGTTGCCGCTAGGAAGCTCAGAAATCAATGAGGACAACAGATTCCGAATCGGGTCGCCATTACGGAATTTTAGATGTCTCATACTTGTGTCCTGGACGTTCAGAGGCTCCTGGGTCTTATCGGTAAGATTACCGGTAATCTTGCGAACCCCCATTGCCCTAACCCTAACCCTAACCCTAACCCTTTAAAGTGCGATAGCTCCTCCCACAAAGGTCGACACGGTCCCATCTTTTAGTATGTTATATAGCTTGTCGAGACGGACATTTGGATATGTGTCTCTCCGCACACGGTCGCACGGTTCCTAACCCTAGGGTTAGCCTTTAAAGTGCGATAGCTCCTCCCACAAAGGTCGACACGGTCCCATCTTTTAGTATGTTATATAGCTTGTCGAGACGGACATTTGGATATGTGTCTCTCCGCACACGGTCGCACGGTTCCTAACCCTAGGGTTAGCCTTTAAAGTGCGATAGCTCCTCCCACAAAGGTCGACACGGTCCCATCTTTTAGTATGTTATATAGCTTGTCGAGACGGACATTTGGATATGTGTCTCTCCGCACACGGTCGCACGGTTCCTAACCCTAGGGTTAGCCTTTAAAGTGCGATAGCTCCTCCCACAAAGGTCAGAAATAAAAGTTAGTCACGTCCACGCGTAGCCATCGATAAGACGAACGCGATGATATGTGGCTCGCTTCTGGTACTCAATTTTAAGTTTAGCATTTCAACCAAAAACACATTCTTAGTGTCAAAACACTTCCGGGTTCGCTTTGCGCCCCCTTCTGGACATTTTAGACAAAACTCTCAAGAGGGAAAAAGATTCGCAGTGGCCTACTTAGTACGTAGGCAAAAGTTTTTTTTTTTTTGAATTTTTTTGTGCAATTTCAATGGCAGACAAATGGTGGCGCTGTTGCCGCTAGGAAGCTCAGAAATCAATGAGGACAACAGATTCCGAATCGGGTCGCCATTACGGAATTTTAGATGTCTCATACTTGTGTCCTGGACGTTCAGAGGCTCCTGGGTCTTATCGGTAAGATTACCGGTAATCTTGCGAACCCCCATTGCCCTAACCCTAACCCTAACCCTAACCCTTTAAAGTGCGATAGCTCCTCCCACAAAGGTCGACACGGTCCCATCTTTTAGTATGTTATATAGCTTGTCGAGACGGACATTTGGATATGTGTCTCTCCGCACACGGTCGCACGGTTCCTAACCCTAGGGTTAGCCTTTAAAGTGCGATAGCTCCTCCCACAAAGGTCGACACGGTCCCATCTTTTAGTATGTTATATAGCTTGTCGAGACGGACATTTGGATATGTGTCTCTCCGCACACGGTCGCACGGTTCCTAACCCTAGGGTTAGCCTTTAAAGTGCGATAGCTCCTCCCACAAAGGTCGACACGGTCCCATCTTTTAGTATGTTATATAGCTTGTCGAGACGGACATTTGGATATGTGTCTCTCCGCACACGGTCGCACGGTTCCTAACCCTAGGGTTAGCCTTTAAAGTGCGATAGCTCCTCCCACAAAGGTCAGAAATAAAAGTTAGTCACGTCCACGCGTAGCCATCGATAAGACGAACGCGATGATATGTGGCTCGCTTCTGGTACTCAATTTTAAGTTTAGCATTTCAACCAAAAACACATTCTTAGCATCGGTAACCCTATAAGCCTTTCGATCAGGTAAAACTAGGGTTATCTAGGGTTAGGGTTAGGGGCTACGGGGGTCGCACGACAATGGCGGACATATCAGATCGTAGGCCTCGGAAAGCTGGAAACGCCAACGTCAATTACTTGTCTGACGGACGTATCGTTCAAGAGCTATCGCGCGTTGAAAACTAACCCTAACCCTAGCCAATTAAGAGAACCGTAAGTCCGTGTGCTGGGAAACACATATCAGCGCGTCCGCCTCGTCGTTCTGAGTCGGAAAATGGTCTCGGTTTTTTACAGAAGTTTTCTGGCGGCTAAGTGGCTATTACACCCACTTCCCGACATCGTAGAGACACGAGACCACCACGGCTGTATTCAGCGGGAAAAAGTGAGTCTAGGGAGCCAACTCCCGACGCTCAAAGACACTCCGAAGACCCAAAGGTCAAGCGTTGACATTTTAGGCTTTATTTTGCGGCCTTGCAGCTTTAAAATTCAATAAGATATTCAAAAAAATTGCTGTCTTCACAAACAAGACTGTTTCTAAATGTTTGAAGCGTCCCGAATCCGATGGAAGTGGTTTCGTAGCTCTCCGACACTGCTAACTCTCCGCCAAATCAAAAGAGACACGTTTTTTCAGCCCCTAGAGCTCAATTATTATTTTTTTTTTTCAAACAACACATTTTCTGAATCACTTTTTCATGCCGGATTTAATGGAATTGGTCCCGTCGCTCTACGACACTCCTAAGGTCTGGGGTAAATTTTACTAAGTCCCAGAGCTTGGGGACACAAAAATAAGTGCACTGGGGACTATTACCAGTCGATCCCAAATCACTTGAAACATGCAAAAAAAGAAAAAAAATTTAAAAAAAAAAGAAAAAAAGAAAAAAAAAGAAAAAAAATTCAAAAAAAAAAAAAAAAAAATCAAAAAAAAAGAAAAAAAAAAAAGAAACTAAACCAAAAAAAAAAAAAAAAAAAAAACCTTCTTGATGTGGACTTAGACTTGTCTTAGTACTACAACTACAACCTATCTCAAACCCTCACCCTGAACCTAACCCGCAGACTTGTATACACTAACCCTAACCAGTCTTAGTACTACAACTACTACCTATCTCAAACCCTCACCCTAAACCTAACCCGCAGACTTGTATACACTAAGCCTAACCCTAAAAAAAAAAAAAAAAAATCTGGAAAAAAACACAAGTGTCAAAACACTTCCGGGTTCGCTTTGCGCCCCCTTCTGGACATTTTAGACAAAACTCTCAAGAGGGAAAAAGATTCGCAGTGGCCTACTTAGTACGTAGGCAAAAGTTTGTTTTTTTTTTAATTTTTTTGTGCAATTTCAATGGCAGACAAATGGTGGCGCTGTTGCCGCTAGGAAGCTCAGAAATCAATGAGGACAACAGATTCCGAATCGGGTCGCCATTACGGAATTTTAGATGTCTCATACTTGTGTCCTGGACGTTCAGAGGCTCCTGGGTCTTATCGGTAAGATTACCGGTAATCTTGCGAACCCCCATTGCCTAACCCTAACCCTAACCCTAACCCTTTAAAGTGCGATAGCTCCTCCCACAAAGGTCGACACGGTCCCATCTTTTAGTATGTTATATAGCTTGTCGAGACGGACATTTGGATATGTGTCTCTCCGCACACGGTCGCACGGTTCCTAACCCTAGGGTTAGCCTTTAAAGTGCGATAGCTCCTCCCACAAAGGTCGACACGGTCCCATCTTTTAGTATGTTATATAGCTTGTCGAGACGGACATTTGGATATGTGTCTCTCCGCACACGGTCGCACGGTTCCTAACCCTAGGGTTAGCCTTTAAAGTGCGATAGCTCCTCCCACAAAGGTCGACACGGTCCCATCTTTTAGTATGTTATATAGCTTGTCGAGACGGACATTTGGATATGTGTCTCTCCGCACACGGTCGCACGGTTCCTAACCCTAGGGTTAGCCTTTAAAGTGCGATAGCTCCTCCCACAAAGGTCAGAAATAAAAGTTAGTCACGTCCACGCGTAGCCATCGATAAGACGAACGCGATGATATGTGGCTCGCTTCTGGTACTCAATTTTAAGTTTAGCATTTCAACCAAAAACACATTCTTAGTGTCAAAACACTTCCGGGTTCGCTTTGCGCCCCCTTCTGGACATTTTAGACAAAACTCTCAAGAGGGAAAAAGATTCGCAGTGGCCTACTTAGTACGTAGGCAAAAGTTTTTTTTTTTTTGAATTTTTTTGTGCAATTTCAATGGCAGACAAATGGTGGCGCTGTTGCCGCTAGGAAGCTCAGAAATCAATGAGGACAACAGATTCCGAATCGGGTCGCCATTACGGAATTTTTGATGTCTCATACTTGTGTTTTGGACTCTCAGAGGCTCCTGAGTCTTATCGGTAGAACCCCCATTACCTAACCCTAAATCTTGAAAATAACACAAGTGTCAAAACACTTCCGGGTTCGCTGTTGCGCCCCCTTCTGGACATTTTAGACAAAACTCTCAAGAGGGAAAAAGATTCGCAGTGGCCTACTTAGTACGTAGGCAAAAGTTTTTTTTTTTTTGAATTTTTTTGTGCAATTTTAATGGCAGACAAATGGTGGCGCTGTTGCCGCTAGGAAGCTCAGAAATCAATGAGGACAACAGATTCCGAATCGGGTCGCCATTACGGAATTTTAGATGTCTCATACTTGTGTCCTGGACGTTCAGAGGCTCCTGGGTCTTATCGGTAAGATTACCGGTAATCTTGCGAACCCCCATTGCCTAACCCTAACCCTAACCCTAACCCTTTAAAGTGCGATAGCTCCTCCCACAAAGGTCGACACGGTCCCATCTTTTAGTATGTTATATAGCTTGTCGAGACGGACATTTGGATATGTGTCTCTCCGCACACGGTCGCACGGTTCCTAACCCTAGGGTTAGCCTTTAAAGTGCGATAGCTCCTCCCACAAAGGTCGACACGGTCCCATCTTTTAGTATGTTATATAGCTTGTCGAGACGGACATTTGGATATGTGTCTCTCCGCACACGGTCGCACGGTTCCTAACCCTAGGGTTAGCCTTTAAAGTGCGATAGCTCCTCCCACAAAGGTCGACACGGTCCCATCTTTTAGTATGTTATATAGCTTGTCGAGACGGACATTTGGATATGTGTCTCTCCGCACACGGTCGCACGGTTCCTAACCCTAGGGTTAGCCTTTAAAGTGCGATAGCTCCTCCCACAAAGGTCAGAAATAAAAGTTAGTCACGTCCACGCGTAGCCATCGATAAGACGAACGCGATGATATGTGGCTCGCTTCTGGTACTCAATTTTAAGTTTAGCATTTCAACCAAAAACACATTCTTAGTGTCAAAACACTTCCGGGTTCGCTTTGCGCCCCCTTCTGGACATTTTAGACAAAACTCTCAAGAGGGAAAAAGATTCGCAGTGGCCTACTTAGTACGTAGGCAAAAGTTTTTTTTTTTTTGAATTTTTTTGTGCAATTTCAATGGCAGACAAATGGTGGCGCTGTTGCCGCTAGGAAGCTCAGAAATCAATGAGGACAACAGATTCCGAATCGGGTCGCCATTACGGAATTTTTGATGTCTCATACTTGTGTTTTGGACTCTCAGAGGCTCCTGAGTCTTATCGGTAGAACCCCCATTACCTAACCCTAAATCTTGAAAATAACACAAGTGTCAAAACACTTCCGGGTTCGCTGTTGCGCCCCCTTCTGGACATTTTAGACAAAACTCTCAAGAGGGAAAAAGATTCGCAGTGGCCTACTTAGTACGTAGGCAAAAGTTTTTTTTTTTTTGAATTTTTTTGTGCAATTTTAATGGCAGACAAATGGTGGCGCTGTTGCCGCTAGGAAGCTCAGAAATCAATGAGGACAACAGATTCCGAATCGGGTCGCCATTACGGAATTTTAGATGTCTCATACTTGTGTCCTGGACGTTCAGAGGCTCCTGGGTCTTATCGGTAAGATTACCGGTAATCTTGCGAACCCCCATTGCCTAACCCTAACCCTAACCCTAACCCTTTAAAGTGCGATAGCTCCTCCCACAAAGGTCGACACGGTCCCATCTTTTAGTATGTTATATAGCTTGTCGAGACGGACATTTGGATATGTGTCTCTCCGCACACGGTCGCACGGTTCCTAACCCTAGGGTTAGCCTTTAAAGTGCGATAGCTCCTCCCACAAAGGTCGACACGGTCCCATCTTTTAGTATGTTATATAGCTTGTCGAGACGGACATTTGGATATGTGTCTCTCCGCACACGGTCGCACGGTTCCTAACCCTAGGGTTAGCCTTTAAAGTGCGATAGCTCCTCCCACAAAGGTCGACACGGTCCCATCTTTTAGTATGTTATATAGCTTGTCGAGACGGACATTTGGATATGTGTCTCTCCGCACACGGTCGCACGGTTCCTAACCCTAGGGTTAGCCTTTAAAGTGCGATAGCTCCTCCCACAAAGGTCAGAAATAAAAGTTAGTCACGTCCACGCGTAGCCATCGATAAGACGAACGCGATGATATGTGGCTCGCTTCTGGTACTCAATTTTAAGTTTAGCATTTCAACCAAAAACACATTCTTAGCATCGGTAACCCTATAAGCCTTTCGATCAGGTAAAACTAGGGTTATCTAGGGTTAGGGTTAGGGTTTACGGGGGTCGCACGACAATGGCGGACATATCAGATCGTAGGCCTCGGAAAGCTGGAAACGCCAACGTCAATTACTTGTCTGACGGACGTATCGTTCAAGAGCTATCGCGCGTTGAAAACTAACCCTAACCCTAGCCAATTAAGAGAACCGTAAGTCCGTGTGCTGGGAAACACATATCAGCGCGTCCGCCTCGTCGTTCTGAGTCGGAAAATGGTCTCGGTTTTTTACAGAAGTTTTCTGGCGGCTAAGTGGCTATTACACCCACTTCCCGACATCGTAGAGACACGAGACCACCACGGCTGTATTCAGCGGGAAAAAGTGAGTCTAGGGAGCCAACTCCCGACGCTCAAAGACACTCCGAAGACCCAAAGGTCAAGCGTTGACATTTTAGGCTTTATTTTGCGGCCTTGCAGCTTTAAAATTCAATAAGATATTCAAAAAAATTGCTGTCTTCACAAACAAGACTGTTTCTAAATGTTTGAAGCGTCCCGAATCCGATGGAAGTGGTTTCGTAGCTCTCCGACACTGCTAACTCTCCGCCAAATCAAAAGAGACACGTTTTTTCAGCCCCTAGAGCTCAATTATTATTTTTTTTTTTCAAACAACACATTTTCTGAATCACTTTTTCATGCCGGATTTAATGGAATTGGTCCCGTCGCTCTACGACACTCCTAAGGTCTGGGGTAAATTTTACTAAGTCCCAGAGCTTGGGGACACCAAAATAAGTGCACTGGGGACTATTACCAGTCGATCCCAAATCACTTGAAACATGCAAAAAAGAAAAAAAAAAAAAAGAAAAAAAGAAAAAAAGAAAAAAAAAGAAAAAAAATTCAAAAAAAAAAAAAAAAAAATCAAAAAAAAAGAAAAAAAAAAAAGAAACTAAACCAAAAAAAAAAAAAAAAAAAAAACCTTCTTGATGTGGACTTAGACTTGTCTTAGTACTACAACTACAACCTATCTCAAACCCTCACCCTGAACCTAACCCGCAGACTTGTATACACTAACCCTAACCAGTCTTAGTACTACAACTACTACCTATCTCAAACCCTCACCCTAAACCTAACCCGCAGACTTGTATACACTAAGCCTAACCCTAAAAAAAAAAAAAAAAAATCTGGAAAAAAACACAAGTGTCAAAACACTTCCGGGTTCGCTTTGCGCCCCCTTCTGGACATTTTAGACAAAACTCTCAAGAGGGAAAAAGATTCGCAGTGGCCTACTTAGTACGTAGGCAAAAGTTTTTTTTTTTTTGAATTTTTTTGTGCAATTTCAATGGCAGACAAATGGTGGCGCTGTTGCCGCTAGGAAGCTCAGAAATCAATGAGGACAACAGATTCCGAATCGGGTCGCCATTACGGAATTTTTGATGTCTCATACTTGTGTCCTGGACGTTCAGAGGCTCCTGGGTCTTATCGGTAAGATTACCGGTAATCTTGCGAACCCCCATTGCCTAACCCTAACCCTAACCCTAACCCTTTAAAGTGCGATAGCTCCTCCCACAAAGGTCGACACGGTCCCATCTTTTAGTATGTTATATAGCTTGTCGAGACGGACATTTGGATATGTGTCTCTCCGCACACGGTCGCACGGTTCCTAACCCTAGGGTTAGCCTTTAAAGTGCGATAGCTCCTCCCACAAAGGTCGACACGGTCCCATCTTTTAGTATGTTATATAGCTTGTCGAGACGGACATTTGGATATGTGTCTCTCCGCACACGGTCGCACGGTTCCTAACCCTAGGGTTAGCCTTTAAAGTGCGATAGCTCCTCCCACAAAGGTCGACACGGTCCCATCTTTTAGTATGTTATATAGCTTGTCGAGACGGACATTTGGATATGTGTCTCTCCGCACACGGTCGCACGGTTCCTAACCCTAGGGTTAGCCTTTAAAGTGCGATAGCTCCTCCCACAAAGGTCAGAAATAAAAGTTAGTCACGTCCACGCGTAGCCATCGATAAGACGAACGCGATGATATGTGGCTCGCTTCTGGTACTCAATTTTAAGTTTAGCATTTCAACCAAAAACACATTCTTAGTGTCAAAACACTTCCGGGTTCGCTTTGCGCCCCCTTCTGGACATTTTAGACAAAACTCTCAAGAGGGAAAAAGATTCGCAGTGGCCTACTTAGTACGTAGGCAAAAGTTTTTTTTTTTTTGAATTTTTTTGTGCAATTTCAATGGCAGACAAATGGTGGCGCTGTTGCCGCTAGGAAGCTCAGAAATCAATGAGGACAACAGATTCCGAATCGGGTCGCCATTACGGAATTTTTGATGTCTCATACTTGTGTTTTGGACTCTCAGAGGCTCCTGAGTCTTATCGGTAGAACCCCCATTACCTAACCCTAAATCTTGAAAATAACACAAGTGTCAAAACACTTCCGGGTTCGCTGTTGCGCCCCCTTCTGGACATTTTAGACAAAACTCTCAAGAGGGAAAAAGATTCGCAGTGGCCTACTTAGTACGTAGGCAAAAGTTTTTTTTTTTTTGAATTTTTTTGTGCAATTTTAATGGCAGACAAATGGTGGCGCTGTTGCCGCTAGGAAGCTCAGAAATCAATGAGGACAACAGATTCCGAATCGGGTCGCCATTACGGAATTTTAGATGTCTCATACTTGTGTCCTGGACGTTCAGAGGCTCCTGGGTCTTATCGGTAAGATTACCGGTAATCTTGCGAACCCCCATTGCCCTAACCCTAACCCTAACCCTAACCCTTTAAAGTGCGATAGCTCCTCCCACAAAGGTCGACACGGTCCCATCTTTTAGTATGTTATATAGCTTGTCGAGACGGACATTTGGATATGTGTCTCTCCGCACACGGTCGCACGGTTCCTAACCCTAGGGTTAGCCTTTAAAGTGCGATAGCTCCTCCCACAAAGGTCGACACGGTCCCATCTTTTAGTATGTTATATAGCTTGTCGAGACGGACATTTGGATATGTGTCTCTCCGCACACGGTCGCACGGTTCCTAACCCTAGGGTTAGCCTTTAAAGTGCGATAGCTCCTCCCACAAAGGTCGACACGGTCCCATCTTTTAGTATGTTATATAGCTTGTCGAGACGGACATTTGGATATGTGTCTCTCCGCACACGGTCGCACGGTTCCTAACCCTAGGGTTAGCCTTTAAAGTGCGATAGCTCCTCCCACAAAGGTCAGAAATAAAAGTTAGTCACGTCCACGCGTAGCCATCGATAAGACGAACGCGATGATATGTGGCTCGCTTCTGGTACTCAATTTTAAGTTTAGCATTTCAACCAAAAACACATTCTTAGTGTCAAAACACTTCCGGGTTCGCTTTGCGCCCCCTTCTGGACATTTTAGACAAAACTCTCAAGAGGGAAAAAGATTCGCAGTGGCCTACTTAGTACGTAGGCAAAAGTTTTTTTTTTTTTGAATTTTTTTGTGCAATTTCAATGGCAGACAAATGGTGGCGCTGTTGCCGCTAGGAAGCTCAGAAATCAATGAGGACAACAGATTCCGAATCGGGTCGCCATTACGGAATTTTTGATGTCTCATACTTGTGTTTTGGACTCTCAGAGGCTCCTGAGTCTTATCGGTAGAACCCCCATTACCTAACCCTAAATCTTGAAAATAACACAAGTGTCAAAACACTTCCGGGTTCGCTGTTGCGCCCCCTTCTGGACATTTTAGACAAAACTCTCAAGAGGGAAAAAGATTCGCAGTGGCCTACTTAGTACGTAGGCAAAAGTTTTTTTTTTTTTGAATTTTTTTGTGCAATTTTAATGGCAGACAAATGGTGGCGCTGTTGCCGCTAGGAAGCTCAGAAATCAATGAGGACAACAGATTCCGAATCGGGTCGCCATTACGGAATTTTAGATGTCTCATACTTGTGTCCTGGACGTTCAGAGGCTCCTGGGTCTTATCGGTAAGATTACCGGTAATCTTGCGAACCCCCATTGCCTAACCCTAACCCTAACCCTAACCCTTTAAAGTGCGATAGCTCCTCCCACAAAGGTCGACACGGTCCCATCTTTTAGTATGTTATATAGCTTGTCGAGACGGACATTTGGATATGTGTCTCTCCGCACACGGTCGCACGGTTCCTAACCCTAGGGTTAGCCTTTAAAGTGCGATAGCTCCTCCCACAAAGGTCGACACGGTCCCATCTTTTAGTATGTTATATAGCTTGTCGAGACGGACATTTGGATATGTGTCTCTCCGCACACGGTCGCACGGTTCCTAACCCTAGGGTTAGCCTTTAAAGTGCGATAGCTCCTCCCACAAAGGTCGACACGGTCCCATCTTTTAGTATGTTATATAGCTTGTCGAGACGGACATTTGGATATGTGTCTCTCCGCACACGGTCGCACGGTTCCTAACCCTAGGGTTAGCCTTTAAAGTGCGATAGCTCCTCCCACAAAGGTCAGAAATAAAAGTTAGTCACGTCCACGCGTAGCCATCGATAAGACGAACGCGATGATATGTGGCTCGCTTCTGGTACTCAATTTTAAGTTTAGCATTTCAACCAAAAACACATTCTTAGTGTCAAAACACTTCCGGGTTCGCTTTGCGCCCCCTTCTGGACATTTTAGACAAAACTCTCAAGAGGGAAAAAGATTCGCAGTGGCCTACTTAGTACGTAGGCAAAAGTTTTTTTTTTTTGAATTTTTTTGTGCAATTTCAATGGCAGACAAATGGTGGCGCTGTTGCCGCTAGGAAGCTCAGAAATCAATGAGGACAACAGATTCCGAATCGGGTCGCCATTACGGAATTTTTGATGTCTCATACTTGTGTTTTGGACTCTCAGAGGCTCCTGAGTCTTATCGGTAGAACCCCCATTACCTAACCCTAATTCTTAGTGTCAAAACACTTCCGGGTTCGCTTTGCGCCCCCTTCTGGACATTTTAGACAAAACTCTCAAGAGGGAAAAAGATTCGCAGTGGCCTACTTAGTACGTAGGCAAAAGTTTTTTTTTTTTTGAATTTTTTTGTGCAATTTCAATGGCAGACAAATGGTGGCGCTGTTGCCGCTAGGAAGCTCAGAAATCAATGAGGACAACAGATTCCGAATCGGGTCGCCATTACGGAATTTTAGATGTCTCATACTTGTGTCCTGGACGTTCAGAGGCTCCTGGGTCTTATCGGTAAGATTACCGGTAATCTTGCGAACCCCCATTGCCCTAACCCTAACCCTAACCCTAACCCTTTAAAGTGCGATAGCTCCTCCCACAAAGGTCGACACGGTCCCATCTTTTAGTATGTTATATAGCTTGTCGAGACGGACATTTGGATATGTGTCTCTCCGCACACGGTCGCACGGTTCCTAACCCTAGGGTTAGCCTTTAAAGTGCGATAGCTCCTCCCACAAAGGTCGACACGGTCCCATCTTTTAGTATGTTATATAGCTTGTCGAGACGGACATTTGGATATGTGTCTCTCCGCACACGGTCGCACGGTTCCTAACCCTAGGGTTAGCCTTTAAAGTGCGATAGCTCCTCCCACAAAGGTCGACACGGTCCCATCTTTTAGTATGTTATATAGCTTGTCGAGACGGACATTTGGATATGTGTCTCTCCGCACACGGTCGCACGGTTCCTAACCCTAGGGTTAGCCTTTAAAGTGCGATAGCTCCTCCCACAAAGGTCAGAAATAAAAGTTAGTCACGTCCACGCGTAGCCATCGATAAGACGAACGCGATGATATGTGGCTCGCTTCTGGTACTCAATTTTAAGTTTAGCATTTCAACCAAAAACACATTCTTAGTGTCAAAACACTTCCGGGTTCGCTTTGCGCCCCCTTCTGGACATTTTAGACAAAACTCTCAAGAGGGAAAAAGATTCGCAGTGGCCTACTTAGTACGTAGGCAAAAGTTTTTTTTTTTTTGAATTTTTTTGTGCAATTTCAATGGCAGACAAATGGTGGCGCTGTTGCCGCTAGGAAGCTCAGAAATCAATGAGGACAACAGATTCCGAATCGGGTCGCCATTACGGAATTTTTGATGTCTCATACTTGTGTTTTGGACTCTCAGAGGCTCCTGAGTCTTATCGGTAGAACCCCCATTACCTAACCCTAAATCTTGAAAATAACACAAGTGTCAAAACACTTCCGGGTTCGCTGTTGCGCCCCCTTCTGGACATTTTAGACAAAACTCTCAAGAGGGAAAAAGATTCGCAGTGGCCTACTTAGTACGTAGGCAAAAGTTTTTTTTTTTTTGAATTTTTTTGTGCAATTTTAATGGCAGACAAATGGTGGCGCTGTTGCCGCTAGGAAGCTCAGAAATCAATGAGGACAACAGATTCCGAATCGGGTCGCCATTACGGAATTTTAGATGTCTCATACTTGTGTCCTGGACGTTCAGAGGCTCCTGGGTCTTATCGGTAAGATTACCGGTAATCTTGCGAACCCCCATTGCCTAACCCTAACCCTAACCCTAACCCTTTAAAGTGCGATAGCTCCTCCCACAAAGGTCGACACGGTCCCATCTTTTAGTATGTTATATAGCTTGTCGAGACGGACATTTGGATATGTGTCTCTCCGCACACGGTCGCACGGTTCCTAACCCTAGGGTTAGCCTTTAAAGTGCGATAGCTCCTCCCACAAAGGTCGACACGGTCCCATCTTTTAGTATGTTATATAGCTTGTCGAGACGGACATTTGGATATGTGTCTCTCCGCACACGGTCGCACGGTTCCTAACCCTAGGGTTAGCCTTTAAAGTGCGATAGCTCCTCCCACAAAGGTCGACACGGTCCCATCTTTTAGTATGTTATATAGCTTGTCGAGACGGACATTTGGATATGTGTCTCTCCGCACACGGTCGCACGGTTCCTAACCCTAGGGTTAGCCTTTAAAGTGCGATAGCTCCTCCCACAAAGGTCAGAAATAAAAGTTAGTCACGTCCACGCGTAGCCATCGATAAGACGAACGCGATGATATGTGGCTCGCTTCTGGTACTCAATTTTAAGTTTAGCATTTCAACCAAAAACACATTCTTAGTGTCAAAACACTTCCGGGTTCGCTTTGCGCCCCCTTCTGGACATTTTAGACAAAACTCTCAAGAGGGAAAAAGATTCGCAGTGGCCTACTTAGTACGTAGGCAAAAGTTTTTTTTTTTTGAATTTTTTTGTGCAATTTCAATGGCAGACAAATGGTGGCGCTGTTGCCGCTAGGAAGCTCAGAAATCAATGAGGACAACAGATTCCGAATCGGGTCGCCATTACGGAATTTTTGATGTCTCATACTTGTGTTTTGGACTCTCAGAGGCTCCTGAGTCTTATCGGTAGAACCCCCATTACCTAACCCTAATTCTTAGTGTCAAAACACTTCCGGGTTCGCTTTGCGCCCCCTTCTGGACATTTTAGACAAAACTCTCAAGAGGGAAAAAGATTCGCAGTGGCCTACTTAGTACGTAGGCAAAAGTTTTTTTTTTTTTGAATTTTTTTGTGCAATTTCAATGGCAGACAAATGGTGGCGCTGTTGCCGCTAGGAAGCTCAGAAATCAATGAGGACAACAGATTCCGAATCGGGTCGCCATTACGGAATTTTAGATGTCTCATACTTGTGTCCTGGACGTTCAGAGGCTCCTGGGTCTTATCGGTAAGATTACCGGTAATCTTGCGAACCCCCATTGCCCTAACCCTAACCCTAACCCTAACCCTTTAAAGTGCGATAGCTCCTCCCACAAAGGTCGACACGGTCCCATCTTTTAGTATGTTATATAGCTTGTCGAGACGGACATTTGGATATGTGTCTCTCCGCACACGGTCGCACGGTTCCTAACCCTAGGGTTAGCCTTTAAAGTGCGATAGCTCCTCCCACAAAGGTCGACACGGTCCCATCTTTTAGTATGTTATATAGCTTGTCGAGACGGACATTTGGATATGTGTCTCTCCGCACACGGTCGCACGGTTCCTAACCCTAGGGTTAGCCTTTAAAGTGCGATAGCTCCTCCCACAAAGGTCGACACGGTCCCATCTTTTAGTATGTTATATAGCTTGTCGAGACGGACATTTGGATATGTGTCTCTCCGCACACGGTCGCACGGTTCCTAACCCTAGGGTTAGCCTTTAAAGTGCGATAGCTCCTCCCACAAAGGTCAGAAATAAAAGTTAGTCACGTCCACGCGTAGCCATCGATAAGACGAACGCGATGATATGTGGCTCGCTTCTGGTACTCAATTTTAAGTTTAGCATTTCAACCAAAAACACATTCTTAGTGTCAAAACACTTCCGGGTTCGCTTTGCGCCCCCTTCTGGACATTTTAGACAAAACTCTCAAGAGGGAAAAAGATTCGCAGTGGCCTACTTAGTACGTAGGCAAAAGTTTTTTTTTTTTTGAATTTTTTTGTGCAATTTCAATGGCAGACAAATGGTGGCGCTGTTGCCGCTAGGAAGCTCAGAAATCAATGAGGACAACAGATTCCGAATCGGGTCGCCATTACGGAATTTTTGATGTCTCATACTTGTGTTTTGGACTCTCAGAGGCTCCTGAGTCTTATCGGTAGAACCCCCATTACCTAACCCTAAATCTTGAAAATAACACAAGTGTCAAAACACTTCCGGGTTCGCTGTTGCGCCCCCTTCTGGACATTTTAGACAAAACTCTCAAGAGGGAAAAAGATTCGCAGTGGCCTACTTAGTACGTAGGCAAAAGTTTTTTTTTTTTTGAATTTTTTTGTGCAATTTTAATGGCAGACAAATGGTGGCGCTGTTGCCGCTAGGAAGCTCAGAAATCAATGAGGACAACAGATTCCGAATCGGGTCGCCATTACGGAATTTTAGATGTCTCATACTTGTGTCCTGGACGTTCAGAGGCTCCTGGGTCTTATCGGTAAGATTACCGGTAATCTTGCGAACCCCCATTGCCCTAACCCTAACCCTAACCCTAACCCTTTAAAGTGCGATAGCTCCTCCCACAAAGGTCGACACGGTCCCATCTTTTAGTATGTTATATAGCTTGTCGAGACGGACATTTGGATATGTGTCTCTCCGCACACGGTCGCACGGTTCCTAACCCTAGGGTTAGCCTTTAAAGTGCGATAGCTCCTCCCACAAAGGTCGACACGGTCCCATCTTTTAGTATGTTATATAGCTTGTCGAGACGGACATTTGGATATGTGTCTCTCCGCACACGGTCGCACGGTTCCTAACCCTAGGGTTAGCCTTTAAAGTGCGATAGCTCCTCCCACAAAGGTCGACACGGTCCCATCTTTTAGTATGTTATATAGCTTGTCGAGACGGACATTTGGATATGTGTCTCTCCGCACACGGTCGCACGGTTCCTAACCCTAGGGTTAGCCTTTAAAGTGCGATAGCTCCTCCCACAAAGGTCGACACGGTCCCATCTTTTAGTATGTTATATAGCTTGTCGAGACGGACATTTGGATATGTGTCTCTCCGCACACGGTCGCACGGTTCCTAACCCTAGGGTTAGCCTTTAAAGTGCGATAGCTCCTCCCACAAAGGTCGACACGGTCCCATCTTTTAGTATGTTATATAGCTTGTCGAGACGGACATTTGGATATGTGTCTCTCCGCACACGGTCGCACGGTTCCTAACCCTAGGGTTAGCCTTTAAAGTGCGATAGCTCCTCCCACAAAGGTCAGAAATAAAAGTTAGTCACGTCCACGCGTAGCCATCGATAAGACGAACGCGATGATATGTGGCTCGCTTCTGGTACTCAATTTTAAGTTTAGCATTTCAACCAAAAACACATTCTTAGTGTCAAAACACTTCCGGGTTCGCTTTGCGCCCCCTTCTGGACATTTTAGACAAAACTCTCAAGAGGGAAAAAGATTCGCAGTGGCCTACTTAGTACGTAGGCAAAAGTTTTTTTTTTTTTGAATTTTTTTGTGCAATTTCAATGGCAGACAAATGGTGGCGCTGTTGCCGCTAGGAAGCTCAGAAATCAATGAGGACAACAGATTCCGAATCGGGTCGCCATTACGGAATTTTTGATGTCTCATACTTGTGTTTTGGACTCTCAGAGGCTCCTGAGTCTTATCGGTAGAACCCCCATTACCTAACCCTAAATCTTGAAAATAACACAAGTGTCAAAACACTTCCGGGTTCGCTGTTGCGCCCCCTTCTGGACATTTTAGACAAAACTCTCAAGAGGGAAAAAGATTCGCAGTGGCCTACTTAGTACGTAGGCAAAAGTTTTTTTTTTTTTGAATTTTTTTGTGCAATTTTAATGGCAGACAAATGGTGGCGCTGTTGCCGCTAGGAAGCTCAGAAATCAATGAGGACAACAGATTCCGAATCGGGTCGCCATTACGGAATTTTAGATGTCTCATACTTGTGTCCTGGACGTTCAGAGGCTCCTGGGTCTTATCGGTAAGATTACCGGTAATCTTGCGAACCCCCATTGCCCTAACCCTAACCCTAACCCTAACCCTTTAAAGTGCGATAGCTCCTCCCACAAAGGTCGACACGGTCCCATCTTTTAGTATGTTATATAGCTTGTCGAGACGGACATTTGGATATGTGTCTCTCCGCACACGGTCGCACGGTTCCTAACCCTAGGGTTAGCCTTTAAAGTGCGATAGCTCCTCCCACAAAGGTCGACACGGTCCCA
This sequence comes from Protomyctophum bolini, assembly GCF_963924005.1. Taxonomy (NCBI): domain Eukaryota; kingdom Metazoa; phylum Chordata; class Actinopteri; order Myctophiformes; family Myctophidae; genus Protomyctophum; species Protomyctophum bolini. The sequence continues at coordinate 83,785 of NW_027665535.1, forward strand.
TCTTTTAGTATGTTATATAGCTTGTCGAGACGGACATTTGGATATGTGTCTCTCCGCACACGGTCGCACGGTTCCTAACCCTAGGGTTAGCCTTTAAAGTGCGATAGCTCCTCCCACAAAGGTCGACACGGTCCCATCTTTTAGTATGTTATATAGCTTGTCGAGACGGACATTTGGATATGTGTCTCTCCGCACACGGTCGCACGGTTCCTAACCCTAGGGTTAGCCTTTAAAGTGCGATAGCTCCTCCCACAAAGGTCAGAAATAAAAGTTAGTCACGTCCACGCGTAGCCATCGATAAGACGAACGCGATGATATGTGGCTCGCTTCTGGTACTCAATTTTAAGTTTAGCATTTCAACCAAAAACACATTCTTAGTGTCAAAACACTTCCGGGTTCGCTTTGCGCCCCCTTCTGGACATTTTAGACAAAACTCTCAAGAGGGAAAAAGATTCGCAGTGGCCTACTTAGTACGTAGGCAAAAGTTTTTTTTTTTTTGAATTTTTTTGTGCAATTTCAATGGCAGACAAATGGTGGCGCTGTTGCCGCTAGGAAGCTCAGAAATCAATGAGGACAACAGATTCCGAATCGGGTCGCCATTACGGAATTTTTGATGTCTCATACTTGTGTTTTGGACTCTCAGAGGCTCCTGAGTCTTATCGGTAGAACCCCCATTACCTAACCCTAAATCTTGAAAATAACACAAGTGTCAAAACACTTCCGGGTTCGCTGTTGCGCCCCCTTCTGGACATTTTAGACAAAACTCTCAAGAGGGAAAAAGATTCGCAGTGGCCTACTTAGTACGTAGGCAAAAGTTTTTTTTTTTTTGAATTTTTTTGTGCAATTTTAATGGCAGACAAATGGTGGCGCTGTTGCCGCTAGGAAGCTCAGAAATCAATGAGGACAACAGATTCCGAATCGGGTCGCCATTACGGAATTTTAGATGTCTCATACTTGTGTCCTGGACGTTCAGAGGCTCCTGGGTCTTATCGGTAAGATTACCGGTAATCTTGCGAACCCCCATTGCCTAACCCTAACCCTAACCCTAACCCTTTAAAGTGCGATAGCTCCTCCCACAAAGGTCGACACGGTCCCATCTTTTAGTATGTTATATAGCTTGTCGAGACGGACATTTGGATATGTGTCTCTCCGCACACGGTCGCACGGTTCCTAACCCTAGGGTTAGCCTTTAAAGTGCGATAGCTCCTCCCACAAAGGTCGACACGGTCCCATCTTTTAGTATGTTATATAGCTTGTCGAGACGGACATTTGGATATGTGTCTCTCCGCACACGGTCGCACGGTTCCTAACCCTAGGGTTAGCCTTTAAAGTGCGATAGCTCCTCCCACAAAGGTCAGAAATAAAAGTTAGTCACGTCCACGCGTAGCCATCGATAAGACGAACGCGATGATATGTGGCTCGCTTCTGGTACTCAATTTTAAGTTTAGCATTTCAACCAAAAACACATTCTTAGTGTCAAAACACTTCCGGGTTCGCTTTGCGCCCCCTTCTGGACATTTTAGACAAAACTCTCAAGAGGGAAAAAGATTCGCAGTGGCCTACTTAGTACGTAGGCAAAAGTTTTTTTTTTTTTTAATTTTTTTGTGCAATTTCAATGGCAGACAAATGGTGGCGCTGTTGCCGCTAGGAAGCTCAGAAATCAATGAGGACAACAGATTCCGAATCGGGTCGCCATTACGGAATTTTTGATGTCTCATACTTGTGTTTTGGACTCTCAGAGGCTCCTGAGTCTTATCGGTAGAACCCCCATTACCTAACCCTAAATCTTGAAAATAACACAAGTGTCAAAACACTTCCGGGTTCGCTGTTGCGCCCCCTTCTGGACATTTTAGACAAAACTCTCAAGAGGGAAAAAGATTCGCAGTGGCCTACTTAGTACGTAGGCAAAAGTTTTTTTTTTTTTGAATTTTTTTGTGCAATTTTAATGGCAGACAAATGGTGGCGCTGTTGCCGCTAGGAAGCTCAGAAATCAATGAGGACAACAGATTCCGAATCGGGTCGCCATTACGGAATTTTAGATGTCTCATACTTGTGTCCTGGACGTTCAGAGGCTCCTGGGTCTTATCGGTAAGATTACCGGTAATCTTGCGAACCCCCATTGCCTAACCCTAACCCTAACCCTAACCCTTTAAAGTGCGATAGCTCCTCCCACAAAGGTCGACACGGTCCCATCTTTTAGTATGTTATATAGCTTGTCGAGACGGACATTTGGATATGTGTCTCTCCGCACACGGTCGCACGGTTCCTAACCCTAGGGTTAGCCTTTAAAGTGCGATAGCTCCTCCCACAAAGGTCGACACGGTCCCATCTTTTAGTATGTTATATAGCTTGTCGAGACGGACATTTGGATATGTGTCTCTCCGCACACGGTCGCACGGTTCCTAACCCTAGGGTTAGCCTTTAAAGTGCGATAGCTCCTCCCACAAAGGTCAGAAATAAAAGTTAGTCACGTCCACGCGTAGCCATCGATAAGACGAACGCGATGATATGTGGCTCGCTTCTGGTACTCAATTTTAAGTTTAGCATTTCAACCAAAAACACATTCTTAGTGTCAAAACACTTCCGGGTTCGCTTTGCGCCCCCTTCTGGACATTTTAGACAAAACTCTCAAGAGGGAAAAAGATTCGCAGTGGCCTACTTAGTACGTAGGCAAAAGTTTTTTTTTTTTTGAATTTTTTTGTGCAATTTCAATGGCAGACAAATGGTGGCGCTGTTGCCGCTAGGAAGCTCAGAAATCAATGAGGACAACAGATTCCGAATCGGGTCGCCATTACGGAATTTTTGATGTCTCATACTTGTGTTTTGGACTCTCAGAGGCTCCTGAGTCTTATCGGTAGAACCCCCATTACCTAACCCTAAATCTTGAAAATAACACAAGTGTCAAAACACTTCCGGGTTCGCTGTTGCGCCCCCTTCTGGACATTTTAGACAAAACTCTCAAGAGGGAAAAAGATTCGCAGTGGCCTACTTAGTACGTAGGCAAAAGTTTTTTTTTTTTTGAATTTTTTTGTGCAATTTTAATGGCAGACAAATGGTGGCGCTGTTGCCGCTAGGAAGCTCAGAAATCAATGAGGACAACAGATTCCGAATCGGGTCGCCATTACGGAATTTTAGATGTCTCATACTTGTGTCCTGGACGTTCAGAGGCTCCTGGGTCTTATCGGTAAGATTACCGGTAATCTTGCGAACCCCCATTGCCTAACCCTAACCCTAACCCTAACCCTTTAAAGTGCGATAGCTCCTCCCACAAAGGTCGACACGGTCCCATCTTTTAGTATGTTATATAGCTTGTCGAGACGGACATTTGGATATGTGTCTCTCCGCACACGGTCGCACGGTTCCTAACCCTAGGGTTAGCCTTTAAAGTGCGATAGCTCCTCCCACAAAGGTCGACACGGTCCCATCTTTTAGTATGTTATATAGCTTGTCGAGACGGACATTTGGATATGTGTCTCTCCGCACACGGTCGCACGGTTCCTAACCTTAGGGTTAGCCTTTAAAGTGCGATAGCTCCTCCCACAAAGGTCGACACGGTCCCATCTTTTAGTATGTTATATAGCTTGTCGAGACGGACATTTGGATATGTGTCTCTCTGCACACGGTCGCACGGTTCCTAACCCTAGGGTTAGCCTTTAAAGTGCGATAGCTCCTCCCACAAAGGTCGACACGGTCCCATCTTTTAGTATGTTATATAGCTTGTCGAGACGGACATTTGGATATGTGTCTCTCCGCACACGGTCGCACGGTTCCTAACCCTAGGGTTAGCCTTTAAAGTGCGATAGCTCCTCCCACAAAGGTCAGAAATAAAAGTTAGTCACGTCCACGCGTAGCCATCGATAAGACGAACGCGATGATATGTGGCTCGCTTCTGGTACTCAATTTTAAGTTTAGCATTTCAACCAAAAACACATTCTTAGTGTCAAAACACTTCCGGGTTCGCTTTGCGCCCCCTTCTGGACATTTTAGACAAAACTCTCAAGAGGGAAAAAGATTCGCAGTGGCCTACTTAGTACGTAGGCAAAAGTTTTTTTTTTTTTGAATTTTTTTGTGCAATTTCAATGGCAGACAAATGGTGGCGCTGTTGCCGCTAGGAAGCTCAGAAATCAATGAGGACAACAGATTCCGAATCGGGTCGCCATTACGGAATTTTTGATGTCTCATACTTGTGTTTTGGACTCTCAGAGGCTCCTGAGTCTTATCGGTAGAACCCCCATTACCTAACCCTAAATCTTGAAAATAACACAAGTGTCAAAACACTTCCGGGTTCGCTGTTGCGCCCCCTTCTGGACATTTTAGACAAAACTCTCAAGAGGGAAAAAGATTCGCAGTGGCCTACTTAGTACGTAGGCAAAAGTTTTTTTTTTTTTGAATTTTTTTGTGCAATTTTAATGGCAGACAAATGGTGGCGCTGTTGCCGCTAGGAAGCTCAGAAATCAATGAGGACAACAGATTCCGAATCGGGTCGCCATTACGGAATTTTAGATGTCTCATACTTGTGTCCTGGACGTTCAGAGGCTCCTGGGTCTTATCGGTAAGATTACCGGTAATCTTGCGAACCCCCATTGCCCTAACCCTAACCCTAACCCTAACCCTTTAAAGTGCGATAGCTCCTCCCACAAAGGTCGACACGGTCCCATCTTTTAGTATGTTATATAGCTTGTCGAGACGGACATTTGGATATGTGTCTCTCCGCACACGGTCGCACGGTTCCTAACCCTAGGGTTAGCCTTTAAAGTGCGATAGCTCCTCCCACAAAGGTCGACACGGTCCCATCTTTTAGTATGTTATATAGCTTGTCGAGACGGACATTTGGATATGTGTCTCTCCGCACACGGTCGCACGGTTCCTAACCCTAGGGTTAGCCTTTAAAGTGCGATAGCTCCTCCCACAAAGGTCGACACGGTCCCATCTTTTAGTATGTTATATAGCTTGTCGAGACGGACATTTGGATATGTGTCTCTCCGCACACGGTCGCACGGTTCCTAACCCTAGGGTTAGCCTTTAAAGTGCGATAGCTCCTCCCACAAAGGTCGACACGGTCCCATCTTTTAGTATGTTATATAGCTTGTCGAGACGGACATTTGGATATGTGTCTCTCCGCACACGGTCGCACGGTTCCTAACCCTAGGGTTAGCCTTTAAAGTGCGATAGCTCCTCCCACAAAGGTCGACACGGTCCCATCTTTTAGTATGTTATATAGCTTGTCGAGACGGACATTTGGATATGTGTCTCTCCGCACACGGTCGCACGGTTCCTAACCCTAGGGTTAGCCTTTAAAGTGCGATAGCTCCTCCCACAAAGGTCAGAAATAAAAGTTAGTCACGTCCACGCGTAGCCATCGATAAGACGAACGCGATGATATGTGGCTCGCTTCTGGTACTCAATTTTAAGTTTAGCATTTCAACCAAAAACACATTCTTAGTGTCAAAACACTTCCGGGTTCGCTTTGCGCCCCCTTCTGGACATTTTAGACAAAACTCTCAAGAGGGAAAAAGATTCGCAGTGGCCTACTTAGTACGTAGGCAAAAGTTTTTTTTTTTTTGAATTTTTTTGTGCAATTTCAATGGCAGACAAATGGTGGCGCTGTTGCCGCTAGGAAGCTCAGAAATCAATGAGGACAACAGATTCCGAATCGGGTCGCCATTACGGAATTTTTGATGTCTCATACTTGTGTTTTGGACTCTCAGAGGCTCCTGAGTCTTATCGGTAGAACCCCCATTACCTAACCCTAAATCTTGAAAATAACACAAGTGTCAAAACACTTCCGGGTTCGCTGTTGCGCCCCCTTCTGGACATTTTAGACAAAACTCTCAAGAGGGAAAAAGATTCGCAGTGGCCTACTTAGTACGTAGGCAAAAGTTTTTTTTTTTTTGAATTTTTTTGTGCAATTTTAATGGCAGACAAATGGTGGCGCTGTTGCCGCTAGGAAGCTCAGAAATCAATGAGGACAACAGATTCCGAATCGGGTCGCCATTACGGAATTTTAGATGTCTCATACTTGTGTCCTGGACGTTCAGAGGCTCCTGGGTCTTATCGGTAAGATTACCGGTAATCTTGCGAACCCCCATTGCCCTAACCCTAACCCTAACCCTAACCCTTTAAAGTGCGATAGCTCCTCCCACAAAGGTCGACACGGTCCCATCTTTTAGTATGTTATATAGCTTGTCGAGACGGACATTTGGATATGTGTCTCTCCGCACACGGTCGCACGGTTCCTAACCCTAGGGTTAGCCTTTAAAGTGCGATAGCTCCTCCCACAAAGGTCGACACGGTCCCATCTTTTAGTATGTTATATAGCTTGTCGAGACGGACATTTGGATATGTGTCTCTCCGCACACGGTCGCACGGTTCCTAACCCTAGGGTTAGCCTTTAAAGTGCGATAGCTCCTCCCACAAAGGTCGACACGGTCCCATCTTTTAGTATGTTATATAGCTTGTCGAGACGGACATTTGGATATGTGTCTCTCCGCACACGGTCGCACGGTTCCTAACCCTAGGGTTAGCCTTTAAAGTGCGATAGCTCCTCCCACAAAGGTCAGAAATAAAAGTTAGTCACGTCCACGCGTAGCCATCGATAAGACGAACGCGATGATATGTGGCTCGCTTCTGGTACTCAATTTTAAGTTTAGCATTTCAACCAAAAACACATTCTTAGTGTCAAAACACTTCCGGGTTCGCTTTGCGCCCCCTTCTGGACATTTTAGACAAAACTCTCAAGAGGGAAAAAGATTCGCAGTGGCCTACTTAGTACGTAGGCAAAAGTTTTTTTTTTTTTGAATTTTTTTGTGCAATTTCAATGGCAGACAAATGGTGGCGCTGTTGCCGCTAGGAAGCTCAGAAATCAATGAGGACAACAGATTCCGAATCGGGTCGCCATTACGGAATTTTTGATGTCTCATACTTGTGTTTTGGACTCTCAGAGGCTCCTGAGTCTTATCGGTAGAACCCCCATTACCTAACCCTAAATCTTGAAAATAACACAAGTGTCAAAACACTTCCGGGTTCGCTGTTGCGCCCCCTTCTGGACATTTTAGACAAAACTCTCAAGAGGGAAAAAGATTCGCAGTGGCCTACTTAGTACGTAGGCAAAAGTTTTTTTTTTTTTGAATTTTTTTGTGCAATTTTAATGGCAGACAAATGGTGGCGCTGTTGCCGCTAGGAAGCTCAGAAATCAATGAGGACAACAGATTCCGAATCGGGTCGCCATTACGGAATTTTAGATGTCTCATACTTGTGTCCTGGACGTTCAGAGGCTCCTGGGTCTTATCGGTAAGATTACCGGTAATCTTGCGAACCCCCATTGCCTAACCCTAACCCTAACCCTAACCCTTTAAAGTGCGATAGCTCCTCCCACAAAGGTCGACACGGTCCCATCTTTTAGTATGTTATATAGCTTGTCGAGACGGACATTTGGATATGTGTCTCTCCGCACACGGTCGCACGGTTCCTAACCCTAGGGTTAGCCTTTAAAGTGCGATAGCTCCTCCCACAAAGGTCGACACGGTCCCATCTTTTAGTATGTTATATAGCTTGTCGAGACGGACATTTGGATATGTGTCTCTCCGCACACGGTCGCACGGTTCCTAACCCTAGGGTTAGCCTTTAAAGTGCGATAGCTCCTCCCACAAAGGTCAGAAATAAAAGTTAGTCACGTCCACGCGTAGCCATCGATAAGACGAACGCGATGATATGTGGCTCGCTTCTGGTACTCAATTTTAAGTTTAGCATTTCAACCAAAAACACATTCTTAGTGTCAAAACACTTCCGGGTTCGCTTTGCGCCCCCTTCTGGACATTTTAGACAAAACTCTCAAGAGGGAAAAAGATTCGCAGTGGCCTACTTAGTACGTAGGCAAAAGTTTTTTTTTTTTTGAATTTTTTTGTGCAATTTCAATGGCAGACAAATGGTGGCGCTGTTGCCGCTAGGAAGCTCAGAAATCAATGAGGACAACAGATTCCGAATCGGGTCGCCATTACGGAATTTTTGATGTCTCATACTTGTGTTTTGGACTCTCAGAGGCTCCTGAGTCTTATCGGTAGAACCCCCATTACCTAACCCTAAATCTTGAAAATAACACAAGTGTCAAAACACTTCCGGGTTCGCTGTTGCGCCCCCTTCTGGACATTTTAGACAAAACTCTCAAGAGGGAAAAAGATTCGCAGTGGCCTACTTAGTACGTAGGCAAAAGTTTTTTTTTTTTTGAATTTTTTTGTGCAATTTTAATGGCAGACAAATGGTGGCGCTGTTGCCGCTAGGAAGCTCAGAAATCAATGAGGACAACAGATTCCGAATCGGGTCGCCATTACGGAATTTTAGATGTCTCATACTTGTGTCCTGGACGTTCAGAGGCTCCTGGGTCTTATCGGTAAGATTACCGGTAATCTTGCGAACCCCCATTGCCTAACCCTAACCCTAACCCTAACCCTTTAAAGTGCGATAGCTCCTCCCACAAAGGTCGACACGGTCCCATCTTTTAGTATGTTATATAGCTTGTCGAGACGGACATTTGGATATGTGTCTCTCCGCACACGGTCGCACGGTTCCTAACCCTAGGGTTAGCCTTTAAAGTGCGATAGCTCCTCCCACAAAGGTCGACACGGTCCCATCTTTTAGTATGTTATATAGCTTGTCGAGACGGACATTTGGATATGTGTCTCTCCGCACACGGTCGCACGGTTCCTAACCCTAGGGTTAGCCTTTAAAGTGCGATAGCTCCTCCCACAAAGGTCAGAAATAAAAGTTAGTCACGTCCACGCGTAGCCATCGATAAGACGAACGCGATGATATGTGGCTCGCTTCTGGTACTCAATTTTAAGTTTAGCATTTCAACCAAAAACACATTCTTAGTGTCAAAACACTTCCGGGTTCGCTTTGCGCCCCCTTCTGGACATTTTAGACAAAACTCTCAAGAGGGAAAAAGATTCGCAGTGGCCTACTTAGTACGTAGGCAAAAGTTTTTTTTTTTTTGAATTTTTTTGTGCAATTTCAATGGCAGACAAATGGTGGCGCTGTTGCCGCTAGGAAGCTCAGAAATCAATGAGGACAACAGATTCCGAATCGGGTCGCCATTACGGAATTTTTGATGTCTCATACTTGTGTTTTGGACTCTCAGAGGCTCCTGAGTCTTATCGGTAGAACCCCCATTACCTAACCCTAAATCTTGAAAATAACACAAGTGTCAAAACACTTCCGGGTTCGCTGTTGCGCCCCCTTCTGGACATTTTAGACAAAACTCTCAAGAGGGAAAAAGATTCGCAGTGGCCTACTTAGTACGTAGGCAAAAGTTTTTTTTTTTTTGAATTTTTTTGTGCAATTTTAATGGCAGACAAATGGTGGCGCTGTTGCCGCTAGGAAGCTCAGAAATCAATGAGGACAACAGATTCCGAATCGGGTCGCCATTACGGAATTTTAGATGTCTCATACTTGTGTCCTGGACGTTCAGAGGCTCCTGGGTCTTATCGGTAAGATTACCGGTAATCTTGCGAACCCCCATTGCCTAACCCTAACCCTAACCCTAACCCTTTAAAGTGCGATAGCTCCTCCCACAAAGGTCGACACGGTCCCATCTTTTAGTATGTTATATAGCTTGTCGAGACGGACATTTGGATATGTGTCTCTCCGCACACGGTCGCACGGTTCCTAACCCTAGGGTTAGCCTTTAAAGTGCGATAGCTCCTCCCACAAAGGTCGACACGGTCCCATCTTTTAGTATGTTATATAGCTTGTCGAGACGGACATTTGGATATGTGTCTCTCCGCACACGGTCGCACGGTTCCTAACCTTAGGGTTAGCCTTTAAAGTGCGATAGCTCCTCCCACAAAGGTCGACACGGTCCCATCTTTTAGTATGTTATATAGCTTGTCGAGACGGACATTTGGATATGTGTCTCTCTGCACACGGTCGCACGGTTCCTAACCCTAGGGTTAGCCTTTAAAGTGCGATAGCTCCTCCCACAAAGGTCGACACGGTCCCATCTTTTAGTATGTTATATAGCTTGTCGAGACGGACATTTGGATATGTGTCTCTCCGCACACGGTCGCACGGTTCCTAACCCTAGGGTTAGCCTTTAAAGTGCGATAGCTCCTCCCACAAAGGTCAGAAATAAAAGTTAGTCACGTCCACGCGTAGCCATCGATAAGACGAACGCGATGATATGTGGCTCGCTTCTGGTACTCAATTTTAAGTTTAGCATTTCAACCAAAAACACATTCTTAGTGTCAAAACACTTCCGGGTTCGCTTTGCGCCCCCTTCTGGACATTTTAGACAAAACTCTCAAGAGGGAAAAAGATTCGCAGTGGCCTACTTAGTACGTAGGCAAAAGTTTTTTTTTTTTTGAATTTTTTTGTGCAATTTCAATGGCAGACAAATGGTGGCGCTGTTGCCGCTAGGAAGCTCAGAAATCAATGAGGACAACAGATTCCGAATCGGGTCGCCATTACGGAATTTTTGATGTCTCATACTTGTGTTTTGGACTCTCAGAGGCTCCTGAGTCTTATCGGTAGAACCCCCATTACCTAACCCTAAATCTTGAAAATAACACAAGTGTCAAAACACTTCCGGGTTCGCTGTTGCGCCCCCTTCTGGACATTTTAGACAAAACTCTCAAGAGGGAAAAAGATTCGCAGTGGCCTACTTAGTACGTAGGCAAAAGTTTTTTTTTTTTTGAATTTTTTTGTGCAATTTTAATGGCAGACAAATGGTGGCGCTGTTGCCGCTAGGAAGCTCAGAAATCAATGAGGACAACAGATTCCGAATCGGGTCGCCATTACGGAATTTTAGATGTCTCATACTTGTGTCCTGGACGTTCAGAGGCTCCTGGGTCTTATCGGTAAGATTACCGGTAATCTTGCGAACCCCCATTGCCTAACCCTAACCCTAACCCTAACCCTTTAAAGTGCGATAGCTCCTCCCACAAAGGTCGACACGGTCCCATCTTTTAGTATGTTATATAGCTTGTCGAGACGGACATTTGGATATGTGTCTCTCCGCACACGGTCGCACGGTTCCTAACCCTAGGGTTAGCCTTTAAAGTGCGATAGCTCCTCCCACAAAGGTCGACACGGTCCCATCTTTTAGTATGTTATATAGCTTGTCGAGACGGACATTTGGATATGTGTCTCTCCGCACACGGTCGCACGGTTCCTAACCTTAGGGTTAGCCTTTAAAGTGCGATAGCTCCTCCCACAAAGGTCGACACGGTCCCATCTTTTAGTATGTTATATAGCTTGTCGAGACGGACATTTGGATATGTGTCTCTCTGCACACGGTCGCACGGTTCCTAACCCTAGGGTTAGCCTTTAAAGTGCGATAGCTCCTCCCACAAAGGTCGACACGGTCCCATCTTTTAGTATGTTATATAGCTTGTCGAGACGGACATTTGGATATGTGTCTCTCCGCACACGGTCGCACGGTTCCTAACCCTAGGGTTAGCCTTTAAAGTGCGATAGCTCCTCCCACAAAGGTCGACACGGTCCCATCTTTTAGTATGTTATATAGCTTGTCGAGACGGACATTTGGATATGTGTCTCTCCGCACACGGTCGCACGGTTCCTAACCCTAGGGTTAGCCTTTAAAGTGCGATAGCTCCTCCCACAAAGGTCAGAAATAAAAGTTAGTCACGTCCACGCGTAGCCATCGATAAGACGAACGCGATGATATGTGGCTCGCTTCTGGTACTCAATTTTAAGTTTAGCATTTCAACCAAAAACACATTCTTAGTGTCAAAACACTTCCGGGTTCGCTTTGCGCCCCCTTCTGGACATTTTAGACAAAACTCTCAAGAGGGAAAAAGATTCGCAGTGGCCTACTTAGTACGTAGGCAAAAGTTTTTTTTTTTTTGAATTTTTTTGTGCAATTTCAATGGCAGACAAATGGTGGCGCTGTTGCCGCTAGGAAGCTCAGAAATCAATGAGGACAACAGATTCCGAATCGGGTCGCCATTACGGAATTTTTGATGTCTCATACTTGTGTTTTGGACTCTCAGAGGCTCCTGAGTCTTATCGGTAGAACCCCCATTACCTAACCCTAAATCTTGAAAATAACACAAGTGTCAAAACACTTCCGGGTTCGCTGTTGCGCCCCCTTCTGGACATTTTAGACAAAACTCTCAAGAGGGAAAAAGATTCGCAGTGGCCTACTTAGTACGTAGGCAAAAGTTTTTTTTTTTTTGAATTTTTTTGTGCAATTTTAATGGCAGACAAATGGTGGCGCTGTTGCCGCTAGGAAGCTCAGAAATCAATGAGGACAACAGATTCCGAATCGGGTCGCCATTACGGAATTTTAGATGTCTCATACTTGTGTCCTGGACGTTCAGAGGCTCCTGGGTCTTATCGGTAAGATTACCGGTAATCTTGCGAACCCCCATTGCCTAACCCTAACCCTAACCCTAACCCTTTAAAGTGCGATAGCTCCTCCCACAAAGGTCGACACGGTCCCATCTTTTAGTATGTTATATAGCTTGTCGAGACGGACATTTGGATATGTGTCTCTCCGCACACGGTCGCACGGTTCCTAACCCTAGGGTTAGCCTTTAAAGTGCGATAGCTCCTCCCACAAAGGTCGACACGGTCCCATCTTTTAGTATGTTATATAGCTTGTCGAGACGGACATTTGGATATGTGTCTCTCCGCACACGGTCGCACGGTTCCTAACCTTAGGGTTAGCCTTTAAAGTGCGATAGCTCCTCCCACAAAGGTCGACACGGTCCCATCTTTTAGTATGTTATATAGCTTGTCGAGACGGACATTTGGATATGTGTCTCTCTGCACACGGTCGCACGGTTCCTAACCCTAGGGTTAGCCTTTAAAGTGCGATAGCTCCTCCCACAAAGGTCGACACGGTCCCATCTTTTAGTATGTTATATAGCTTGTCGAGACGGACATTTGGATATGTGTCTCTCCGCACACGGTCGCACGGTTCCTAACCCTAGGGTTAGCCTTTAAAGTGCGATAGCTCCTCCCACAAAGGTCAGAAATAAAAGTTAGTCACGTCCACGCGTAGCCATCGATAAGACGAACGCGATGATATGTGGCTCGCTTCTGGTACTCAATTTTAAGTTTAGCATTTCAACCAAAAACACATTCTTAGTGTCAAAACACTTCCGGGTTCGCTTTGCGCCCCCTTCTGGACATTTTAGACAAAACTCTCAAGAGGGAAAAAGATTCGCAGTGGCCTACTTAGTACGTAGGCAAAAGTTTTTTTTTTTTTGAATTTTTTTGTGCAATTTCAATGGCAGACAAATGGTGGCGCTGTTGCCGCTAGGAAGCTCAGAAATCAATGAGGACAACAGATTCCGAATCGGGTCGCCATTACGGAATTTTTGATGTCTCATACTTGTGTTTTGGACTCTCAGAGGCTCCTGAGTCTTATCGGTAGAACCCCCATTACCTAACCCTAAATCTTGAAAATAACACAAGTGTCAAAACACTTCCGGGTTCGCTGTTGCGCCCCCTTCTGGACATTTTAGACAAAACTCTCAAGAGGGAAAAAGATTCGCAGTGGCCTACTTAGTACGTAGGCAAAAGTTTTTTTTTTTTTGAATTTTTTTGTGCAATTTTAATGGCAGACAAATGGTGGCGCTGTTGCCGCTAGGAAGCTCAGAAATCAATGAGGACAACAGATTCCGAATCGGGTCGCCATTACGGAATTTTAGATGTCTCATACTTGTGTCCTGGACGTTCAGAGGCTCCTGGGTCTTATCGGTAAGATTACCGGTAATCTTGCGAACCCCCATTGCCTAACCCTAACCCTAACCCTAACCCTTTAAAGTGCGATAGCTCCTCCCACAAAGGTCGACACGGTCCCATCTTTTAGTATGTTATATAGCTTGTCGAGACGGACATTTGGATATGTGTCTCTCCGCACACGGTCGCACGGTTCCTAACCCTAGGGTTAGCCTTTAAAGTGCGATAGCTCCTCCCACAAAGGTCGACACGGTCCCATCTTTTAGTATGTTATATAGCTTGTCGAGACGGACATTTGGATATGTGTCTCTCCGCACACGGTCGCACGGTTCCTAACCTTAGGGTTAGCCTTTAAAGTGCGATAGCTCCTCCCACAAAGGTCGACACGGTCCCATCTTTTAGTATGTTATATAGCTTGTCGAGACGGACATTTGGATATGTGTCTCTCTGCACACGGTCGCACGGTTCCTAACCCTAGGGTTAGCCTTTAAAGTGCGATAGCTCCTCCCACAAAGGTCGACACGGTCCCATCTTTTAGTATGTTATATAGCTTGTCGAGACGGACATTTGGATATGTGTCTCTCCGCACACGGTCGCACGGTTCCTAACCCTAGGGTTAGCCTTTAAAGTGCGATAGCTCCTCCCACAAAGGTCAGAAATAAAAGTTAGTCACGTCCACGCGTAGCCATCGATAAGACGAACGCGATGATATGTGGCTCGCTTCTGGTACTCAATTTTAAGTTTAGCATTTCAACCAAAAACACATTCTTAGTGTCAAAACACTTCCGGGTTCGCTTTGCGCCCCCTTCTGGACATTTTAGACAAAACTCTCAAGAGGGAAAAAGATTCGCAGTGGCCTACTTAGTACGTAGGCAAAAGTTTTTTTTTTTTTGAATTTTTTTGTGCAATTTCAATGGCAGACAAATGGTGGCGCTGTTGCCGCTAGGAAGCTCAGAAATCAATGAGGACAACAGATTCCGAATCGGGTCGCCATTACGGAATTTTTGATGTCTCATACTTGTGTTTTGGACTCTCAGAGGCTCCTGAGTCTTATCGGTAGAACCCCCATTACCTAACCCTAAATCTTGAAAATAACACAAGTGTCAAAACACTTCCGGGTTCGCTGTTGCGCCCCCTTCTGGACATTTTAGACAAAACTCTCAAGAGGGAAAAAGATTCGCAGTGGCCTACTTAGTACGTAGGCAAAAGTTTTTTTTTTTTTGAATTTTTTTGTGCAATTTTAATGGCAGACAAATGGTGGCGCTGTTGCCGCTAGGAAGCTCAGAAATCAATGAGGACAACAGATTCCGAATCGGGTCGCCATTACGGAATTTTAGATGTCTCATACTTGTGTCCTGGACGTTCAGAGGCTCCTGGGTCTTATCGGTAAGATTACCGGTAATCTTGCGAACCCCCATTGCCCTAACCCTAACCCTAACCCTAACCCTTTAAAGTGCGATAGCTCCTCCCACAAAGGTCGACACGGTCCCATCTTTTAGTATGTTATATAGCTTGTCGAGACGGACATTTGGATATGTGTCTCTCCGCACACGGTCGCACGGTTCCTAACCCTAGGGTTAGCCTTTAAAGTGCGATAGCTCCTCCCACAAAGGTCGACACGGTCCCATCTTTTAGTATGTTATATAGCTTGTCGAGACGGACATTTGGATATGTGTCTCTCCGCACACGGTCGCACGGTTCCTAACCCTAGGGTTAGCCTTTAAAGTGCGATAGCTCCTCCCACAAAGGTCGACACGGTCCCATCTTTTAGTATGTTATATAGCTTGTCGAGACGGACATTTGGATATGTGTCTCTCCGCACACGGTCGCACGGTTCCTAACCCTAGGGTTAGCCTTTAAAGTGCGATAGCTCCTCCCACAAAGGTCAGAAATAAAAGTTAGTCACGTCCACGCGTAGCCATCGATAAGACGAACGCGATGATATGTGGCTCGCTTCTGGTACTCAATTTTAAGTTTAGCATTTCAACCAAAAACACATTCTTAGTGTCAAAACACTTCCGGGTTCGCTTTGCGCCCCCTTCTGGACATTTTAGACAAAACTCTCAAGAGGGAAAAAGATTCGCAGTGGCCTACTTAGTACGTAGGCAAAAGTTTTTTTTTTTTTGAATTTTTTTGTGCAATTTCAATGGCAGACAAATGGTGGCGCTGTTGCCGCTAGGAAGCTCAGAAATCAATGAGGACAACAGATTCCGAATCGGGTCGCCATTACGGAATTCTTGATGTCTCATACTTGTGTTTTGGACTCTCAGAGGCTCCTGAGTCTTATCGGTAGAACCCCCATTACCTAACCCTAAATCTTGAAAATAACACAAGTGTCAAAACACTTCCGGGTTCGCTGTTGCGCCCCCTTCTGGACATTTTAGACAAAACTCTCAAGAGGGAAAAAGATTCGCAGTGGCCTACTTAGTACGTAGGCAAAAGTTTTTTTTTTTTTGAATTTTTTTGTGCAATTTTAATGGCAGACAAATGGTGGCGCTGTTGCCGCTAGGAAGCTCAGAAATCAATGAGGACAACAGATTCCGAATCGGGTCGCCATTACGGAATTTTAGATGTCTCATACTTGTGTCCTGGACGTTCAGAGGCTCCTGGGTCTTATCGGTAAGATTACCGGTAATCTTGCGAACCCCCATTGCCCTAACCCTAACCCTAACCCTAACCCTTTAAAGTGCGATAGCTCCTCCCACAAAGGTCGACACGGTCCCATCTTTTAGTATGTTATATAGCTTGTCGAGACGGACATTTGGATATGTGTCTCTCCGCACACGGTCGCACGGTTCCTAACCCTAGGGTTAGCCTTTAAAGTGCGATAGCTCCTCCCACAAAGGTCGACACGGTCCCATCTTTTAGTATGTTATATAGCTTGTCGAGACGGACATTTGGATATGTGTCTCTCCGCACACGGTCGCACGGTTCCTAACCCTAGGGTTAGCCTTTAAAGTGCGATAGCTCCTCCCACAAAGGTCGACACGGTCCCATCTTTTAGTATGTTATATAGCTTGTCGAGACGGACATTTGGATATGTGTCTCTCCGCACACGGTCGCACGGTTCCTAACCCTAGGGTTAGCCTTTAAAGTGCGATAGCTCCTCCCACAAAGGTCAGAAATAAAAGTTAGTCACGTCCACGCGTAGCCATCGATAAGACGAACGCGATGATATGTGGCTCGCTTCTGGTACTCAATTTTAAGTTTAGCATTTCAACCAAAAACACATTCTTAGTGTCAAAACACTTCCGGGTTCGCTTTGCGCCCCCTTCTGGACATTTTAGACAAAACTCTCAAGAGGGAAAAAGATTCGCAGTGGCCTACTTAGTACGTAGGCAAAAGTTTTTTTTTTTTTGAATTTTTTTGTGCAATTTCAATGGCAGACAAATGGTGGCGCTGTTGCCGCTAGGAAGCTCAGAAATCAATGAGGACAACAGATTCCGAATCGGGTCGCCATTACGGAATTTTTGATGTCTCATACTTGTGTTTTGGACTCTCAGAGGCTCCTGAGTCTTATCGGTAGAACCCCCATTACCTAACCCTAAATCTTGAAAATAACACAAGTGTCAAAACACTTCCGGGTTCGCTGTTGCGCCCCCTTCTGGACATTTTAGACAAAACTCTCAAGAGGGAAAAAGATTCGCAGTGGCCTACTTAGTACGTAGGCAAAAGTTTTTTTTTTTTTGAATTTTTTTGTGCAATTTTAATGGCAGACAAATGGTGGCGCTGTTGCCGCTAGGAAGCTCAGAAATCAATGAGGACAACAGATTCCGAATCGGGTCGCCATTACGGAATTTTAGATGTCTCATACTTGTGTCCTGGACGTTCAGAGGCTCCTGGGTCTTATCGGTAAGATTACCGGTAATCTTGCGAACCCCCATTGCCTAACCCTAACCCTAACCCTAACCCTTTAAAGTGCGATAGCTCCTCCCACAAAGGTCGACACGGTCCCATCTTTTAGTATGTTATATAGCTTGTCGAGACGGACATTTGGATATGTGTCTCTCCGCACACGGTCGCACGGTTCCTAACCCTAGGGTTAGCCTTTAAAGTGCGATAGCTCCTCCCACAAAGGTCGACACGGTCCCATCTTTTAGTATGTTATATAGCTTGTCGAGACGGACATTTGGATATGTGTCTCTCCGCACACGGTCGCACGGTTCCTAACCCTAGGGTTAGCCTTTAAAGTGCGATAGCTCCTCCCACAAAGGTCAGAAATAAAAGTTAGTCACGTCCACGCGTAGCCATCGATAAGACGAACGCGATGATATGTGGCTCGCTTCTGGTACTCAATTTTAAGTTTAGCATTTCAACCAAAAACACATTCTTAGTGTCAAAACACTTCCGGGTTCGCTTTGCGCCCCCTTCTGGACATTTTAGACAAAACTCTCAAGAGGGAAAAAGATTCGCAGTGGCCTACTTAGTACGTAGGCAAAAGTTTTTTTTTTTTTGAATTTTTTTGTGCAATTTCAATGGCAGACAAATGGTGGCGCTGTTGCCGCTAGGAAGCTCAGAAATCAATGAGGACAACAGATTCCGAATCGGGTCACCATTACGGAATTTTTGATGTCTCATACTTGTGTTTTGGACTCTCAGAGGCTCCTGAGTCTTATCGGTAGAACCCCCATTACCTAACCCTAAATCTTGAAAATAACACAAGTGTCAAAACACTTCCGGGTTCGCTGTTGCGCCCCCTTCTGGACATTTTAGACAAAACTCTCAAGAGGGAAAAAGATTCGCAGTGGCCTACTTAGTACGTAGGCAAAAGTTTTTTTTTTTTTGAATTTTTTTGTGCAATTTTAATGGCAGACAAATGGTGGCGCTGTTGCCGCTAGGAAGCTCAGAAATCAATGAGGACAACAGATTCCGAATCGGGTCGCCATTACGGAATTTTAGATGTCTCATACTTGTGTCCTGGACGTTCAGAGGCTCCTGGGTCTTATCGGTAAGATTACCGGTAATCTTGCGAACCCCCATTGCCTAACCCTAACCCTAACCCTAACCCTTTAAAGTGCGATAGCTCCTCCCACAAAGGTCGACACGGTCCCATCTTTTAGTATGTTATATAGCTTGTCGAGACGGACATTTGGATATGTGTCTCTCCGCACACGGTCGCACGGTTCCTAACCCTAGGGTTAGCCTTTAAAGTGCGATAGCTCCTCCCACAAAGGTCGACACGGTCCCATCTTTTAGTATGTTATATAGCTTGTCGAGACGGACATTTGGATATGTGTCTCTCCGCACACGGTCGCACGGTTCCTAACCTTAGGGTTAGCCTTTAAAGTGCGATAGCTCCTCCCACAAAGGTCGACACGGTCCCATCTTTTAGTATGTTATATAGCTTGTCGAGACGGACATTTGGATATGTGTCTCTCTGCACACGGTCGCACGGTTCCTAACCCTAGGGTTAGCCTTTAAAGTGCGATAGCTCCTCCCACAAAGGTCGACACGGTCCCATCTTTTAGTATGTTATATAGCTTGTCGAGACGGACATTTGGATATGTGTCTCTCCGCACACGGTCGCACGGTTCCTAACCCTAGGGTTAGCCTTTAAAGTGCGATAGCTCCTCCCACAAAGGTCAGAAATAAAAGTTAGTCACGTCCACGCGTAGCCATCGATAAGACGAACGCGATGATATGTGGCTCGCTTCTGGTACTCAATTTTAAGTTTAGCATTTCAACCAAAAACACATTCTTAGTGTCAAAACACTTCCGGGTTCGCTTTGCGCCCCCTTCTGGACATTTTAGACAAAACTCTCAAGAGGGAAAAAGATTCGCAGTGGCCTACTTAGTACGTAGGCAAAAGTTTTTTTTTTTTTGAATTTTTTTGTGCAATTTCAATGGCAGACAAATGGTGGCGCTGTTGCCGCTAGGAAGCTCAGAAATCAATGAGGACAACAGATTCCGAATCGGGTCGCCATTACGGAATTTTTGATGTCTCATACTTGTGTTTTGGACTCTCAGAGGCTCCTGAGTCTTATCGGTAGAACCCCCATTACCTAACCCTAAATCTTGAAAATAACACAAGTGTCAAAACACTTCCGGGTTCGCTGTTGCGCCCCCTTCTGGACATTTTAGACAAAACTCTCAAGAGGGAAAAATATTCGCAGTGGCCTACTTAGTACGTAGGCAAAAGTTTTTTTTTTTTTGAATTTTTTTGTGCAATTTTAATGGCAGACAAATGGTGGCGCTGTTGCCGCTAGGAAGCTCAGAAATCAATGAGGACAACAGATTCCGAATCGGGTCGCCATTACGGAATTTTAGATGTCTCATACTTGTGTCCTGGACGTTCAGAGGCTCCTGGGTCTTATCGGTAAGATTACCGGTAATCTTGCGAACCCCCATTGCCTAACCCTAACCCTAACCCTAACCCTTTAAAGTGCGATAGCTCCTCCCACAAAGGTCGACACGGTCCCATCTTTTAGTATGTTATATAGCTTGTCGAGACGGACATTTGGATATGTGTCTCTCCGCACACGGTCGCACGGTTCCTAACCCTAGGGTTAGCCTTTAAAGTGCGATAGCTCCTCCCACAAAGGTCGACACGGTCCCATCTTTTAGTATGTTATATAGCTTGTCGAGACGGACATTTGGATATGTGTCTCTCCGCACACGGTCGCACGGTTCCTAACCCTAGGGTTAGCCTTTAAAGTGCGATAGCTCCTCCCACAAAGGTCGACACGGTCCCATCTTTTAGTATGTTATATAGCTTGTCGAGACGGACATTTGGATATGTGTCTCTCCGCACACGGTCGCACGGTTCCTAACCCTAGGGTTAGCCTTTAAAGTGCGATAGCTCCTCCCACAAAGGTCAGAAATAAAAGTTAGTCACGTCCACGCGTAGCCATCGATAAGACGAACGCGATGATATGTGGCTCGCTTCTGGTACTCAATTTTAAGTTTAGCATTTCAACCAAAAACACATTCTTAGTGTCAAAACACTTCCGGGTTCGCTTTGCGCCCCCTTCTGGACATTTTAGACAAAACTCTCAAGAGGGAAAAAGATTCGCAGTGGCCTACTTAGTACGTAGGCAAAAGTTTTTTTTTTTTTGAATTTTTTTGTGCAATTTCAATGGCAGACAAATGGTGGCGCTGTTGCCGCTAGGAAGCTCAGAAATCAATGAGGACAACAGATTCCGAATCGGGTCGCCATTACGGAATTTTTGATGTCTCATACTTGTGTTTTGGACTCTCAGAGGCTCCTGAGTCTTATCGGTAGAACCCCCATTACCTAACCCTAAATCTTGAAAATAACACAAGTGTCAAAACACTTCCGGGTTCGCTGTTGCGCCCCCTTCTGGACATTTTAGACAAAACTCTCAAGAGGGAAAAAGATTCGCAGTGGCCTACTTAGTACGTAGGCAAAAGTTTTTTTTTTTTTGAATTTTTTTGTGCAATTTTAATGGCAGACAAATGGTGGCGCTGTTGCCGCTAGGAAGCTCAGAAATCAATGAGGACAACAGATTCCGAATCGGGTCGCCATTACGGAATTTTAGATGTCTCATACTTGTGTCCTGGACGTTCAGAGGCTCCTGGGTCTTATCGGTAAGATTACCGGTAATCTTGCGAACCCCCATTGCCTAACCCTAACCCTAACCCTAACCCTTTAAAGTGCGATAGCTCCTCCCACAAAGGTCGACACGGTCCCATCTTTTAGTATGTTATATAGCTTGTCGAGACGGACATTTGGATATGTGTCTCTCCGCACACGGTCGCACGGTTCCTAACCCTAGGGTTAGCCTTTAAAGTGCGATAGCTCCTCCCACAAAGGTCGACACGGTCCCATCTTTTAGTATGTTATATAGCTTGTCGAGACGGACATTTGGATATGTGTCTCTCCGCACACGGTCGCACGGTTCCTAACCTTAGGGTTAGCCTTTAAAGTGCGATAGCTCCTCCCACAAAGGTCGACACGGTCCCATCTTTTAGTATGTTATATAGCTTGTCGAGACGGACATTTGGATATGTGTCTCTCTGCACACGGTCGCACGGTTCCTAACCCTAGGGTTAGCCTTTAAAGTGCGATAGCTCCTCCCACAAAGGTCGACACGGTCCCATCTTTTAGTATGTTATATAGCTTGTCGAGACGGACATTTGGATATGTGTCTCTCCGCACACGGTCGCACGGTTCCTAACCCTAGGGTTAGCCTTTAAAGTGCGATAGCTCCTCCCACAAAGGTCAGAAATAAAAGTTAGTCACGTCCACGCGTAGCCATCGATAAGACGAACGCGATGATATGTGGCTCGCTTCTGGTACTCAATTTTAAGTTTAGCATTTCAACCAAAAACACATTCTTAGTGTCAAAACACTTCCGGGTTCGCTTTGCGCCCCCTTCTGGACATTTTAGACAAAACTCTCAAGAGGGAAAAAGATTCGCAGTGGCCTACTTAGTACGTAGGCAAAAGTTTTTTTTTTTTTGAATTTTTTTGTGCAATTTCAATGGCAGACAAATGGTGGCGCTGTTGCCGCTAGGAAGCTCAGAAATCAATGAGGACAACAGATTCCGAATCGGGTCGCCATTACGGAATTTTTGATGTCTCATACTTGTGTTTTGGACTCTCAGAGGCTCCTGAGTCTTATCGGTAGAACCCCCATTACCTAACCCTAAATCTTGAAAATAACACAAGTGTCAAAACACTTCCGGGTTCGCTGTTGCGCCCCCTTCTGGACATTTTAGACAAAACTCTCAAGAGGGAAAAATATTCGCAGTGGCCTACTTAGTACGTAGGCAAAAGTTTTTTTTTTTTTGAATTTTTTTGTGCAATTTTAATGGCAGACAAATGGTGGCGCTGTTGCCGCTAGGAAGCTCAGAAATCAATGAGGACAACAGATTCCGAATCGGGTCGCCATTACGGAATTTTAGATGTCTCATACTTGTGTCCTGGACGTTCAGAGGCTCCTGGGTCTTATCGGTAAGATTACCGGTAATCTTGCGAACCCCCATTGCCTAACCCTAACCCTAACCCTAACCCTTTAAAGTGCGATAGCTCCTCCCACAAAGGTCGACACGGTCCCATCTTTTAGTATGTTATATAGCTTGTCGAGACGGACATTTGGATATGTGTCTCTCCGCACACGGTCGCACGGTTCCTAACCCTAGGGTTAGCCTTTAAAGTGCGATAGCTCCTCCCACAAAGGTCGACACGGTCCCATCTTTTAGTATGTTATATAGCTTGTCGAGACGGACATTTGGATATGTGTCTCTCCGCACACGGTCGCACGGTTCCTAACCCTAGGGTTAGCCTTTAAAGTGCGATAGCTCCTCCCACAAAGGTCGACACGGTCCCATCTTTTAGTATGTTATATAGCTTGTCGAGACGGACATTTGGATATGTGTCTCTCCGCACACGGTCGCACGGTTCCTAACCCTAGGGTTAGCCTTTAAAGTGCGATAGCTCCTCCCACAAAGGTCAGAAATAAAAGTTAGTCACGTCCACGCGTAGCCATCGATAAGACGAACGCGATGATATGTGGCTCGCTTCTGGTACTCAATTTTAAGTTTAGCATTTCAACCAAAAACACATTCTTAGTGTCAAAACACTTCCGGGTTCGCTTTGCGCCCCCTTCTGGACATTTTAGACAAAACTCTCAAGAGGGAAAAAGATTCGCAGTGGCCTACTTAGTACGTAGGCAAAAGTTTTTTTTTTTTTGAATTTTTTTGTGCAATTTCAATGGCAGACAAATGGTGGCGCTGTTGCCGCTAGGAAGCTCAGAAATCAATGAGGACAACAGATTCCGAATCGGGTCGCCATTACGGAATTTTTGATGTCTCATACTTGTGTTTTGGACTCTCAGAGGCTCCTGAGTCTTATCGGTAGAACCCCCATTACCTAACCCTAAATCTTGAAAATAACACAAGTGTCAAAACACTTCCGGGTTCGCTGTTGCGCCCCCTTCTGGACATTTTAGACAAAACTCTCAAGAGGGAAAAATATTCGCAGTGGCCTACTTAGTACGTAGGCAAAAGTTTTTTTTTTTTTGAATTTTTTTGTGCAATTTTAATGGCAGACAAATGGTGGCGCTGTTGCCGCTAGGAAGCTCAGAAATCAATGAGGACAACAGATTCCGAATCGGGTCGCCATTACGGAATTTTAGATGTCTCATACTTGTGTCCTGGACGTTCAGAGGCTCCTGGGTCTTATCGGTAAGATTACCGGTAATCTTGCGAACCCCCATTGCCTAACCCTAACCCTAACCCTAACCCTTTAAAGTGCGATAGCTCCTCCCACAAAGGTCGACACGGTCCCATCTTTTAGTATGTTATATAGCTTGTCGAGACGGACATTTGGATATGTGTCTCTCCGCACACGGTCGCACGGTTCCTAACCCTAGGGTTAGCCTTTAAAGTGCGATAGCTCCTCCCACAAAGGTCGACACGGTCCCATCTTTTAGTATGTTATATAGCTTGTCGAGACGGACATTTGGATATGTGTCTCTCCGCACACGGTCGCACGGTTCCTAACCCTAGGGTTAGCCTTTAAAGTGCGATAGCTCCTCCCACAAAGGTCGACACGGTCCCATCTTTTAGTATGTTATATAGCTTGTCGAGACGGACATTTGGATATGTGTCTCTCCGCACACGGTCGCACGGTTCCTAACCCTAGGGTTAGCCTTTAAAGTGCGATAGCTCCTCCCACAAAGGTCAGAAATAAAAGTTAGTCACGTCCACGCGTAGCCATCGATAA
This sequence comes from Protomyctophum bolini, assembly GCF_963924005.1. Lineage (NCBI taxonomy): Eukaryota > Metazoa > Chordata > Actinopteri > Myctophiformes > Myctophidae > Protomyctophum > Protomyctophum bolini. The sequence goes on from NW_027665535.1 coordinate 108,178, forward strand.
GACGAACGCGATGATATGTGGCTCGCTTCTGGTACTCAATTTTAAGTTTAGCATTTCAACCAAAAACACATTCTTAGTGTCAAAACACTTCCGGGTTCGCTTTGCGCCCCCTTCTGGACATTTTAGACAAAACTCTCAAGAGGGAAAAAGATTCGCAGTGGCCTACTTAGTACGTAGGCAAAAGTTTTTTTTTTTTTGAATTTTTTTGTGCAATTTCAATGGCAGACAAATGGTGGCGCTGTTGCCGCTAGGAAGCTCAGAAATCAATGAGGACAACAGATTCCGAATCGGGTCGCCATTACGGAATTTTTGATGTCTCATACTTGTGTTTTGGACTCTCAGAGGCTCCTGAGTCTTATCGGTAGAACCCCCATTACCTAACCCTAAATCTTGAAAATAACACAAGTGTCAAAACACTTCCGGGTTCGCTGTTGCGCCCCCTTCTGGACATTTTAGACAAAACTCTCAAGAGGGAAAAAGATTCGCAGTGGCCTACTTAGTACGTAGGCAAAAGTTTTTTTTTTTTTGAATTTTTTTGTGCAATTTTAATGGCAGACAAATGGTGGCGCTGTTGCCGCTAGGAAGCTCAGAAATCAATGAGGACAACAGATTCCGAATCGGGTCGCCATTACGGAATTTTAGATGTCTCATACTTGTGTCCTGGACGTTCAGAGGCTCCTGGGTCTTATCGGTAAGATTACCGGTAATCTTGCGAACCCCCATTGCCCTAACCCTAACCCTAACCCTAACCCTTTAAAGTGCGATAGCTCCTCCCACAAAGGTCGACACGGTCCCATCTTTTAGTATGTTATATAGCTTGTCGAGACGGACATTTGGATATGTGTCTCTCCGCACACGGTCGCACGGTTCCTAACCCTAGGGTTAGCCTTTAAAGTGCGATAGCTCCTCCCACAAAGGTCGACACGGTCCCATCTTTTAGTATGTTATATAGCTTGTCGAGACGGACATTTGGATATGTGTCTCTCCGCACACGGTCGCACGGTTCCTAACCCTAGGGTTAGCCTTTAAAGTGCGATAGCTCCTCCCACAAAGGTCAGAAATAAAAGTTAGTCACGTCCACGCGTAGCCATCGATAAGACGAACGCGATGATATGTGGCTCGCTTCTGGTACTCAATTTTAAGTTTAGCATTTCAACCAAAAACACATTCTTAGTGTCAAAACACTTCCGGGTTCGCTTTGCGCCCCCTTCTGGACATTTTAGACAAAACTCTCAAGAGGGAAAAAGATTCGCAGTGGCCTACTTAGTACGTAGGCAAAAGTTTTTTTTTTTTTGAATTTTTTTGTGCAATTTCAATGGCAGACAAATGGTGGCGCTGTTGCCGCTAGGAAGCTCAGAAATCAATGAGGACAACAGATTCCGAATCGGGTCGCCATTACGGAATTTTTGATGTCTCATACTTGTGTTTTGGACTCTCAGAGGCTCCTGAGTCTTATCGGTAGAACCCCCATTACCTAACCCTAAATCTTGAAAATAACACAAGTGTCAAAACACTTCCGGGTTCGCTGTTGCGCCCCCTTCTGGACATTTTAGACAAAACTCTCAAGAGGGAAAAAGATTCGCAGTGGCCTACTTAGTACGTAGGCAAAAGTTTTTTTTTTTTTGAATTTTTTTGTGCAATTTTAATGGCAGACAAATGGTGGCGCTGTTGCCGCTAGGAAGCTCAGAAATCAATGAGGACAACAGATTCCGAATCGGGTCGCCATTACGGAATTTTAGATGTCTCATACTTGTGTCCTGGACGTTCAGAGGCTCCTGGGTCTTATCGGTAAGATTACCGGTAATCTTGCGAACCCCCATTGCCTAACCCTAACCCTAACCCTAACCCTTTAAAGTGCGATAGCTCCTCCCACAAAGGTCGACACGGTCCCATCTTTTAGTATGTTATATAGCTTGTCGAGACGGACATTTGGATATGTGTCTCTCCGCACACGGTCGCACGGTTCCTAACCCTAGGGTTAGCCTTTAAAGTGCGATAGCTCCTCCCACAAAGGTCGACACGGTCCCATCTTTTAGTATGTTATATAGCTTGTCGAGACGGACATTTGGATATGTGTCTCTCCGCACACGGTCGCACGGTTCCTAACCCTAGGGTTAGCCTTTAAAGTGCGATAGCTCCTCCCACAAAGGTCAGAAATAAAAGTTAGTCACGTCCACGCGTAGCCATCGATAAGACGAACGCGATGATATGTGGCTCGCTTCTGGTACTCAATTTTAAGTTTAGCATTTCAACCAAAAACACATTCTTAGTGTCAAAACACTTCCGGGTTCGCTTTGCGCCCCCTTCTGGACATTTTAGACAAAACTCTCAAGAGGGAAAAAGATTCGCAGTGGCCTACTTAGTACGTAGGCAAAAGTTTTTTTTTTTTTGAATTTTTTTGTGCAATTTCAATGGCAGACAAATGGTGGCGCTGTTGCCGCTAGGAAGCTCAGAAATCAATGAGGACAACAGATTCCGAATCGGGTCGCCATTACGGAATTTTTGATGTCTCATACTTGTGTTTTGGACTCTCAGAGGCTCCTGAGTCTTATCGGTAGAACCCCCATTACCTAACCCTAAATCTTGAAAATAACACAAGTGTCAAAACACTTCCGGGTTCGCTGTTGCGCCCCCTTCTGGACATTTTAGACAAAACTCTCAAGAGGGAAAAAGATTCGCAGTGGCCTACTTAGTACGTAGGCAAAAGTTTTTTTTTTTTTGAATTTTTTTGTGCAATTTTAATGGCAGACAAATGGTGGCGCTGTTGCCGCTAGGAAGCTCAGAAATCAATGAGGACAACAGATTCCGAATCGGGTCGCCATTACGGAATTTTAGATGTCTCATACTTGTGTCCTGGACGTTCAGAGGCTCCTGGGTCTTATCGGTAAGATTACCGGTAATCTTGCGAACCCCCATTGCCTAACCCTAACCCTAACCCTAACCCTTTAAAGTGCGATAGCTCCTCCCACAAAGGTCGACACAGTCCCATCTTTTAGTATGTTATATAGCTTGTCGAGACGGACATTTGGATATGTGTCTCTCCGCACACGGTCGCACGGTTCCTAACCCTAGGGTTAGCCTTTAAAGTGCGATAGCTCCTCCCACAAAGGTCGACACGGTCCCATCTTTTAGTATGTTATATAGCTTGTCGAGACGGACATTTGGATATGTGTCTCTCCGCACACGGTCGCACGGTTCCTAACCTTAGGGTTAGCCTTTAAAGTGCGATAGCTCCTCCCACAAAGGTCGACACGGTCCCATCTTTTAGTATGTTATATAGCTTGTCGAGACGGACATTTGGATATGTGTCTCTCTGCACACGGTCGCACGGTTCCTAACCCTAGGGTTAGCCTTTAAAGTGCGATAGCTCCTCCCACAAAGGTCGACACGGTCCCATCTTTTAGTATGTTATATAGCTTGTCGAGACGGACATTTGGATATGTGTCTCTCCGCACACGGTCGCACGGTTCCTAACCCTAGGGTTAGCCTTTAAAGTGCGATAGCTCCTCCCACAAAGGTCAGAAATAAAAGTTAGTCACGTCCACGCGTAGCCATCGATAAGACGAACGCGATGATATGTGGCTCGCTTCTGGTACTCAATTTTAAGTTTAGCATTTCAACCAAAAACACATTCTTAGTGTCAAAACACTTCCGGGTTCGCTTTGCGCCCCCTTCTGGACATTTTAGACAAAACTCTCAAGAGGGAAAAAGATTCGCAGTGGCCTACTTAGTACGTAGGCAAAAGTTTTTTTTTTTTTGAATTTTTTTGTGCAATTTCAATGGCAGACAAATGGTGGCGCTGTTGCCGCTAGGAAGCTCAGAAATCAATGAGGACAACAGATTCCGAATCGGGTCGCCATTACGGAATTTTTGATGTCTCATACTTGTGTTTTGGACTCTCAGAGGCTCCTGAGTCTTATCGGTAGAACCCCCATTACCTAACCCTAAATCTTGAAAATAACACAAGTGTCAAAACACTTCCGGGTTCGCTGTTGCGCCCCCTTCTGGACATTTTAGACAAAACTCTCAAGAGGGAAAAAGATTCGCAGTGGCCTACTTAGTACGTAGGCAAAAGTTTTTTTTTTTTTGAATTTTTTTGTGCAATTTTAATGGCAGACAAATGGTGGCGCTGTTGCCGCTAGGAAGCTCAGAAATCAATGAGGACAACAGATTCCGAATCGGGTCGCCATTACGGAATTTTAGATGTCTCATACTTGTGTCCTGGACGTTCAGAGGCTCCTGGGTCTTATCGGTAAGATTACCGGTAATCTTGCGAACCCCCATTGCCCTAACCCTAACCCTAACCCTAACCCTTTAAAGTGCGATAGCTCCTCCCACAAAGGTCGACACGGTCCCATCTTTTAGTATGTTATATAGCTTGTCGAGACGGACATTTGGATATGTGTCTCTCCGCACACGGTCGCACGGTTCCTAACCCTAGGGTTAGCCTTTAAAGTGCGATAGCTCCTCCCACAAAGGTCGACACGGTCCCATCTTTTAGTATGTTATATAGCTTGTCGAGACGGACATTTGGATATGTGTCTCTCCGCACACGGTCGCACGGTTCCTAACCCTAGGGTTAGCCTTTAAAGTGCGATAGCTCCTCCCACAAAGGTCGACACGGTCCCATCTTTTAGTATGTTATATAGCTTGTCGAGACGGACATTTGGATATGTGTCTCTCCGCACACGGTCGCACGGTTCCTAACCCTAGGGTTAGCCTTTAAAGTGCGATAGCTCCTCCCACAAAGGTCAGAAATAAAAGTTAGTCACGTCCACGCGTAGCCATCGATAAGACGAACGCGATGATATGTGGCTCGCTTCTGGTACTCAATTTTAAGTTTAGCATTTCAACCAAAAACACATTCTTAGTGTCAAAACACTTCCGGGTTCGCTTTGCGCCCCCTTCTGGACATTTTAGACAAAACTCTCAAGAGGGAAAAAGATTCGCAGTGGCCTACTTAGTACGTAGGCAAAAGTTTTTTTTTTTTTGAATTTTTTTGTGCAATTTCAATGGCAGACAAATGGTGGCGCTGTTGCCGCTAGGAAGCTCAGAAATCAATGAGGACAACAGATTCCGAATCGGGTCGCCATTACGGAATTTTTGATGTCTCATACTTGTGTTTTGGACTCTCAGAGGCTCCTGAGTCTTATCGGTAGAACCCCCATTACCTAACCCTAAATCTTGAAAATAACACAAGTGTCAAAACACTTCCGGGTTCGCTGTTGCGCCCCCTTCTGGACATTTTAGACAAAACTCTCAAGAGGGAAAAAGATTCGCAGTGGCCTACTTAGTACGTAGGCAAAAGTTTTTTTTTTTTTGAATTTTTTTGTGCAATTTTAATGGCAGACAAATGGTGGCGCTGTTGCCGCTAGGAAGCTCAGAAATCAATGAGGACAACAGATTCCGAATCGGGTCGCCATTACGGAATTTTAGATGTCTCATACTTGTGTCCTGGACGTTCAGAGGCTCCTGGGTCTTATCGGTAAGATTACCGGTAATCTTGCGAACCCCCATTGCCTAACCCTAACCCTAACCCTAACCCTTTAAAGTGCGATAGCTCCTCCCACAAAGGTCGACACGGTCCCATCTTTTAGTATGTTATATAGCTTGTCGAGACGGACATTTGGATATGTGTCTCTCCGCACACGGTCGCACGGTTCCTAACCCTAGGGTTAGCCTTTAAAGTGCGATAGCTCCTCCCACAAAGGTCGACACGGTCCCATCTTTTAGTATGTTATATAGCTTGTCGAGACGGACATTTGGATATGTGTCTCTCCGCACACGGTCGCACGGTTCCTAACCCTAGGGTTAGCCTTTAAAGTGCGATAGCTCCTCCCACAAAGGTCAGAAATAAAAGTTAGTCACGTCCACGCGTAGCCATCGATAAGACGAACGCGATGATATGTGGCTCGCTTCTGGTACTCAATTTTAAGTTTAGCATTTCAACCAAAAACACATTCTTAGTGTCAAAACACTTCCGGGTTCGCTTTGCGCCCCCTTCTGGACATTTTAGACAAAACTCTCAAGAGGGAAAAAGATTCGCAGTGGCCTACTTAGTACGTAGGCAAAAGTTTTTTTTTTTTTGAATTTTTTTGTGCAATTTCAATGGCAGACAAATGGTGGCGCTGTTGCCGCTAGGAAGCTCAGAAATCAATGAGGACAACAGATTCCGAATCGGGTCGCCATTACGGAATTTTTGATGTCTCATACTTGTGTTTTGGACTCTCAGAGGCTCCTGAGTCTTATCGGTAGAACCCCCATTACCTAACCCTAAATCTTGAAAATAACACAAGTGTCAAAACACTTCCGGGTTCGCTGTTGCGCCCCCTTCTGGACATTTTAGACAAAACTCTCAAGAGGGAAAAAGATTCGCAGTGGCCTACTTAGTACGTAGGCAAAAGTTTTTTTTTTTTTGAATTTTTTTGTGCAATTTTAATGGCAGACAAATGGTGGCGCTGTTGCCGCTAGGAAGCTCAGAAATCAATGAGGACAACAGATTCCGAATCGGGTCGCCATTACGGAATTTTAGATGTCTCATACTTGTGTCCTGGACGTTCAGAGGCTCCTGGGTCTTATCGGTAAGATTACCGGTAATCTTGCGAACCCCCATTGCCTAACCCTAACCCTAACCCTAACCCTTTAAAGTGCGATAGCTCCTCCCACAAAGGTCGACACGGTCCCATCTTTTAGTATGTTATATAGCTTGTCGAGACGGACATTTGGATATGTGTCTCTCCGCACACGGTCGCACGGTTCCTAACCCTAGGGTTAGCCTTTAAAGTGCGATAGCTCCTCCCACAAAGGTCGACACGGTCCCATCTTTTAGTATGTTATATAGCTTGTCGAGACGGACATTTGGATATGTGTCTCTCCGCACACGGTCGCACGGTTCCTAACCCTAGGGTTAGCCTTTAAAGTGCGATAGCTCCTCCCACAAAGGTCGACACGGTCCCATCTTTTAGTATGTTATATAGCTTGTCGAGACGGACATTTGGATATGTGTCTCTCCGCACACGGTCGCACGGTTCCTAACCCTAGGGTTAGCCTTTAAAGTGCGATAGCTCCTCCCACAAAGGTCAGAAATAAAAGTTAGTCACGTCCACGCGTAGCCATCGATAAGACGAACGCGATGATATGTGGCTCGCTTCTGGTACTCAATTTTAAGTTTAGCATTTCAACCAAAAACACATTCTTAGTGTCAAAACACTTCCGGGTTCGCTTTGCGCCCCCTTCTGGACATTTTAGACAAAACTCTCAAGAGGGAAAAAGATTCGCAGTGGCCTACTTAGTACGTAGGCAAAAGTTTTTTTTTTTTTGAATTTTTTTGTGCAATTTCAATGGCAGACAAATGGTGGCGCTGTTGCCGCTAGGAAGCTCAGAAATCAATGAGGACAACAGATTCCGAATCGGGTCGCCATTACGGAATTTTTGATGTCTCATACTTGTGTTTTGGACTCTCAGAGGCTCCTGAGTCTTATCGGTAGAACCCCCATTACCTAACCCTAAATCTTGAAAATAACACAAGTGTCAAAACACTTCCGGGTTCGCTGTTGCGCCCCCTTCTGGACATTTTAGACAAAACTCTCAAGAGGGAAAAAGATTCGCAGTGGCCTACTTAGTACGTAGGCAAAAGTTTTTTTTTTTTTGAATTTTTTTGTGCAATTTTAATGGCAGACAAATGGTGGCGCTGTTGCCGCTAGGAAGCTCAGAAATCAATGAGGACAACAGATTCCGAATCGGGTCGCCATTACGGAATTTTAGATGTCTCATACTTGTGTCCTGGACGTTCAGAGGCTCCTGGGTCTTATCGGTAAGATTACCGGTAATCTTGCGAACCCCCATTGCCTAACCCTAACCCTAACCCTAACCCTTTAAAGTGCGATAGCTCCTCCCACAAAGGTCGACACGGTCCCATCTTTTAGTATGTTATATAGCTTGTCGAGACGGACATTTGGATATGTGTCTCTCCGCACACGGTCGCACGGTTCCTAACCCTAGGGTTAGCCTTTAAAGTGCGATAGCTCCTCCCACAAAGGTCGACACGGTCCCATCTTTTAGTATGTTATATAGCTTGTCGAGACGGACATTTGGATATGTGTCTCTCCGCACACGGTCGCACGGTTCCTAACCCTAGGGTTAGCCTTTAAAGTGCGATAGCTCCTCCCACAAAGGTCAGAAATAAAAGTTAGTCACGTCCACGCGTAGCCATCGATAAGACGAACGCGATGATATGTGGCTCGCTTCTGGTACTCAATTTTAAGTTTAGCATTTCAACCAAAAACACATTCTTAGTGTCAAAACACTTCCGGGTTCGCTTTGCGCCCCCTTCTGGACATTTTAGACAAAACTCTCAAGAGGGAAAAAGATTCGCAGTGGCCTACTTAGTACGTAGGCAAAAGTTTTTTTTTTTTTGAATTTTTTTGTGCAATTTCAATGGCAGACAAATGGTGGCGCTGTTGCCGCTAGGAAGCTCAGAAATCAATGAGGACAACAGATTCCGAATCGGGTCGCCATTACGGAATTTTTGATGTCTCATACTTGTGTTTTGGACTCTCAGAGGCTCCTGAGTCTTATCGGTAGAACCCCCATTACCTAACCCTAAATCTTGAAAATAACACAAGTGTCAAAACACTTCCGGGTTCGCTGTTGCGCCCCCTTCTGGACATTTTAGACAAAACTCTCAAGAGGGAAAAAGATTCGCAGTGGCCTACTTAGTACGTAGGCAAAAGTTTTTTTTTTTTTGAATTTTTTTGTGCAATTTTAATGGCAGACAAATGGTGGCGCTGTTGCCGCTAGGAAGCTCAGAAATCAATGAGGACAACAGATTCCGAATCGGGTCGCCATTACGGAATTTTAGATGTCTCATACTTGTGTCCTGGACGTTCAGAGGCTCCTGGGTCTTATCGGTAAGATTACCGGTAATCTTGCGAACCCCCATTGCCTAACCCTAACCCTAACCCTAACCCTTTAAAGTGCGATAGCTCCTCCCACAAAGGTCGACACGGTCCCATCTTTTAGTATGTTATATAGCTTGTCGAGACGGACATTTGGATATGTGTCTCTCCGCACACGGTCGCACGGTTCCTAACCCTAGGGTTAGCCTTTAAAGTGCGATAGCTCCTCCCACAAAGGTCGACACGGTCCCATCTTTTAGTATGTTATATAGCTTGTCGAGACGGACATTTGGATATGTGTCTCTCCGCACACGGTCGCACGGTTCCTAACCCTAGGGTTAGCCTTTAAAGTGCGATAGCTCCTCCCACAAAGGTCGACACGGTCCCATCTTTTAGTATGTTATATAGCTTGTCGAGACGGACATTTGGATATGTGTCTCTCCGCACACGGTCGCACGGTTCCTAACCCTAGGGTTAGCCTTTAAAGTGCGATAGCTCCTCCCACAAAGGTCAGAAATAAAAGTTAGTCACGTCCACGCGTAGCCATCGATAAGACGAACGCGATGATATGTGGCTCGCTTCTGGTACTCAATTTTAAGTTTAGCATTTCAACCAAAAACACATTCTTAGTGTCAAAACACTTCCGGGTTCGCTTTGCGCCCCCTTCTGGACATTTTAGACAAAACTCTCAAGAGGGAAAAAGATTCGCAGTGGCCTACTTAGTACGTAGGCAAAAGTTTTTTTTTTTTTGAATTTTTTTGTGCAATTTCAATGGCAGACAAATGGTGGCGCTGTTGCCGCTAGGAAGCTCAGAAATCAATGAGGACAACAGATTCCGAATCGGGTCGCCATTACGGAATTTTTGATGTCTCATACTTGTGTTTTGGACTCTCAGAGGCTCCTGAGTCTTATCGGTAGAACCCCCATTACCTAACCCTAAATCTTGAAAATAACACAAGTGTCAAAACACTTCCGGGTTCGCTGTTGCGCCCCCTTCTGGACATTTTAGACAAAACTCTCAAGAGGGAAAAAGATTCGCAGTGGCCTACTTAGTACGTAGGCAAAAGTTTTTTTTTTTTTGAATTTTTTTGTGCAATTTTAATGGCAGACAAATGGTGGCGCTGTTGCCGCTAGGAAGCTCAGAAATCAATGAGGACAACAGATTCCGAATCGGGTCGCCATTACGGAATTTTAGATGTCTCATACTTGTGTCCTGGACGTTCAGAGGCTCCTGGGTCTTATCGGTAAGATTACCGGTAATCTTGCGAACCCCCATTGCCTAACCCTAACCCTAACCCTAACCCTTTAAAGTGCGATAGCTCCTCCCACAAAGGTCGACACGGTCCCATCTTTTAGTATGTTATATAGCTTGTCGAGACGGACATTTGGATATGTGTCTCTCCGCACACGGTCGCACGGTTCCTAACCCTAGGGTTAGCCTTTAAAGTGCGATAGCTCCTCCCACAAAGGTCGACACGGTCCCATCTTTTAGTATGTTATATAGCTTGTCGAGACGGACATTTGGATATGTGTCTCTCCGCACACGGTCGCACGGTTCCTAACCCTAGGGTTAGCCTTTAAAGTGCGATAGCTCCTCCCACAAAGGTCGACACGGTCCCATCTTTTAGTATGTTATATAGCTTGTCGAGACGGACATTTGGATATGTGTCTCTCCGCACACGGTCGCACGGTTCCTAACCCTAGGGTTAGCCTTTAAAGTGCGATAGCTCCTCCCACAAAGGTCAGAAATAAAAGTTAGTCACGTCCACGCGTAGCCATCGATAAGACGAACGCGATGATATGTGGCTCGCTTCTGGTACTCAATTTTAAGTTTAGCATTTCAACCAAAAACACATTCTTAGTGTCAAAACACTTCCGGGTTCGCTTTGCGCCCCCTTCTGGACATTTTAGACAAAACTCTCAAGAGGGAAAAAGATTCGCAGTGGCCTACTTAGTACGTAGGCAAAAGTTTTTTTTTTTTTGAATTTTTTTGTGCAATTTCAATGGCAGACAAATGGTGGCGCTGTTGCCGCTAGGAAGCTCAGAAATCAATGAGGACAACAGATTCCGAATCGGGTCGCCATTACGGAATTTTTGATGTCTCATACTTGTGTTTTGGACTCTCAGAGGCTCCTGAGTCTTATCGGTAGAACCCCCATTACCTAACCCTAAATCTTGAAAATAACACAAGTGTCAAAACACTTCCGGGTTCGCTGTTGCGCCCCCTTCTGGACATTTTAGACAAAACTCTCAAGAGGGAAAAAGATTCGCAGTGGCCTACTTAGTACGTAGGCAAAAGTTTTTTTTTTTTTGAATTTTTTTGTGCAATTTTAATGGCAGACAAATGGTGGCGCTGTTGCCGCTAGGAAGCTCAGAAATCAATGAGGACAACAGATTCCGAATCGGGTCGCCATTACGGAATTTTAGATGTCTCATACTTGTGTCCTGGACGTTCAGAGGCTCCTGGGTCTTATCGGTAAGATTACCCAGTAAAAAAAAAAAGATTCATTTTGCTTAGCTTAGTCTGTAACTTGAAAACTATGTACCGTATGGCCCTATAAACTGTGTTGGGATGAAAGCTAGCCACTTTGAGCAATGTGGGAAGTGCTGGGGCAGTTTGGGACAACAGGGCCAAAATGTCACTTTCACAGTCCCAAAGTGCCATTTTCACAGTAAAAAGGCCTGGTTCACTTTTGCTTAGCTTAGTCTGTAACTTGAAAACTATGTACCGTATGGCCCTATAAACTGTGTTGGGATGAAAGCTAGCCACTTTGAGCAATGTGGGAAGTGCTGGGGCAGTTTGGGACAACAGGGCCAAAATGTCACTTTCACAGTCCCAAAGTGCCATTTTCACAGTAAAAAGGCCTGGTTCACTTTTGCTTAGCTTAGTCTGTAACTTGAAAACTATGTACCGTATGGCCCTATAAACTGTGTTGGGATGAAAGCTAGCCACTTTGAGCAATGTGGGAAGTGCTGGGGCAGTTTGGGACAACAGGGCCAAAACCCTAACCCTAACCCTAACCCTTTCACAGTCCCAAAGTGCCATTTTCACAGTAAAAAGAAAAAGATTCATTTTGCTTAGCTTAGTCTGTAACTTGAAAACTATGTACCGTATGGCCCTATAAACTGTGTTGGGATGAAAGCTAGCCACTTTGAGCAATGTGGGAAGTGCTGGGGCAGTTTGGGACAACAGGGCCAAAATGTCACTTTCACAGTCCCAAAGTGCCATTTTCACAGTAAAAAGGCCTGGTTCACTTTTGCTTAGCTTAGTCTGTAACTTGAAAACTATGTACCGTATGGCCCTATAAACTGTGTTGGGATGAAAGCTAGCCACTTTGAGCAATGTGGGAAGTGCTGGGGCAGTTTGGGACAACAGGGCCAAAACCCTAACCCTAACCCCAACCCTTTCACAGTCCCAAAGTGCCATTTTCACAGTAAAAAAAAAAAGATTCATTTTGCTTAGCTTAGTCTGTAACTTGAAAACTATGTACCGTATGGCCCTATAAACTGTGTTGGGATGAAAGCTAGCCACTTTGAGCAATGTGGGAAGTGCTGGGGCAGTTTGGGACAACAGGGCCAAAACCCTAACCCTAACCCCAACCCTTTCACAGTCCCAAAGTGCCATTTTCACAGTAAAAAAAAAAAGATTCATTTTGCTTAGCTTAGTCTGTAACTTGAAAACTATGTACCGTATGGCCCTATAAACTGTGTTGGGATGAAAGCTAGCCACTTTGAGCAATGTGGGAAGTGCTGGGGCAGTTTGGGACAACAGGGCCAAAATGTCACTTTCACAGTCCCAAAGTGCCATTTTCACAGTAAAAAGGCCTGGTTCACTTTTGCTTAGCTTAGTCTGTAACTTGAAAACTATGTACCGTATGGCCCTATAAACTGTGTTGGGATGAAAGCTAGCCACTTTGAGCAATGTGGGAAGTGCTGGGGCAGTTTGGGACAACAGGGCCAAAACCCTAACCCTAACCCCAACCCTTTCACAGTCCCAAAGTGCCATTTTCACAGTAAAAAAAAAAAGATTCATTTTGCTTAGCTTAGTCTGTAACTTGAAAACTATGTACCGTATGGCCCTATAAACTGTGTTGGGATGAAAGCTAGCCACTTTGAGCAATGTGGGAAGTGCTGGGGCAGTTTGGGACAACAGGGCCAAAATGTCACTTTCACAGTCCCAAAGTGCCATTTTCACAGTAAAAAGGCCTGGTTCACTTTTGCTTAACTTAGTCTGTAACTTGAAAACTATGTACCGTATGGCCCTATAAACTGTGTTGGGATGAAAGCTAGCCACTTTGAGCAATGTGGGAAGTGCTGGGGCAGTTTGGGACAACAGGGCCAAAACCCTAACCCTAACCCTAACCCTTTCACAGTCCCAAAGTGCCATTTTCACAGTAAAAAAAAAAAGATTCATTTTGCTTAGCTTAGTCTGTAACTTGAAAACTATGTACCGTATGGCCCTATAAACTGTGTTGGGATGAAAGCTAGCCACTTTGAGCAATGTGGGAAGTGCTGGGGCAGTTTGGGACAACAGGGCCAAAATGTCACTTTCACAGTCCCAAAGTGTCATTTTCACAGTAAAAAGGCCTGGTTCACTTTTGCTTAGCTTAGTCTGTAACTTGAAAACTATGTACCGTATGGCCCTATAAACTGTGTTGGGATGAAAGCTAGCCACTTTGAGCAATGTGGGAAGTGCTGGGGCAGTTTGGGACAACAGGGCCAAAACCCTAACCCTAACCCTAACCCTTTCACAGTCCCAAAGTGCCATTTTCACAGTAAAAAAAAAAAGATTCATTTTGCTTAGCTTAGTCTGTAACTTGAAAACTATGTACCGTATGGCCCTATAAACTGTGTTGGGATGAAAGCTAGCCACTTTGAGCAATGTGGGAAGTGCTGGGGCAGTTTGGGACAACAGGGCCAAAACCCTAACCCTAACCCCAACCCTTTCACAGTCCCAAAGTGCCATTTTCACAGTAAAAAAAAAAAGATTAATTTTGCTTAGCTTAGTCTGTAACTTGAAAACTATGTACCGTATGGCCCTATAAACTGTGTTGGGATGAAAGCTAGCCACTTTGAGCAATGTGGGAAGTGCTGGGGCAGTTTGGGACAACAGGGCCAAAATGTCACTTTCACAGTCCCAAAGTGCCATTTTCACAGTAAAAAGGCCTGGTTCACTTTTGCTTAGCTTAGTCTGTAACTTGAAAACTATGTACCGTATGGCCCTATAAACTGTGTTGGGATGAAAGCTAGCCACTTTGAGCAATGTGGGAAGTGCTGGGGCAGTTTGGGACAACAGGGCCAAAATGTCACTTTCACAGTCCCAAAGTGCCATTTTCACAGTAAAAAGGCCTGGTTCACTTTTGCTTAGCTTAGTCTGTAAATTGAAAACTATGTACCGTATGGCCCTAAAAACTGTTGGGATGAAAGCTAGCCACTTTGAGCAATGTGGGAAGTGCTGGGGCAGTTTGGGACAACAGGGCCAAAACCCTAACCCTAACCCTTTCACAGTCCCAAAGTGCCATTTTCACAGTAAAAAAAAAAAGATTCATTTTGCTTAGCTTAGTCTGTAACTTGAAAACTATGTACCGTATGGCCCTATAAACTGTGTTGGGATGAAAGCTAGCCACTTTGAGCAATGTGGGAAGTGCTGGGGCAGTTTGGGACAACAGGGCCAAAACCCTAACCCTAACCCTTTCACAGTCCCAAAGTGCCATTTTCACAGTAAAAAAAAAAAGATTCATTTTGCTTAGCTTAGTCTGTAACTTGAAAACTATGTACCGTATGGCCCTATAAACTGTGTTGGGATGAAATCTAGCCACTTTGAGCAATGTGGGAAGTGCTGGGGCAGTTTGGGACAACAGGGCCAAAATGTCACTTTCACAGTCCCAAAGTGCCGTTTTCACAGTAAAAAGGCCTGGTTCACTTTTGCTTAGCTTAGTCTGTAACTTGAAAACTATGTACCGTATGGCCCTATAAACTGTGTTGGGATGAAAGCTAGCCACTTTGAGCAATGTGGGAAGTGCTGGGGCAGTTTGGGACAACAGGGCCAAAATGTCACTTTCACAGTCCCAAAGTGCCATTTTCACAGTAAAAAGGCCTGATTCACTTTTGCTTAGCTTAGTCTGTAACTTGAAAACTATGTACCGTATGGCCCTATAAACTGTGTTGGGATGAAAGCTAGCCACTTTGAGCAATGTGGGAAGTGCTGGGGCAGTTTGGGACAACAGGGCCAAAATGTCACTTTCACAGTCCCAAAGTGCCATTTTCACAGTAAAAAGGCCTGGTTCACTTTTGCTTAGCTTAGTCTGTAACTTGAAAACTATGTACCGTATGGCCCTAAAAACTGTGTTGGGATGAAAGCTAGCCACTTTGAGCAATGTGGGAAGTGCTGGGGCAGTTTGGGACAACAGGGCCAAAACCCTAACCCTAACCCTTTCACAGTCCCAAAGTGCCATTTTCACAGTAAAAAAAAAAAGATTCATTTTGCTTAGCTTAGTCTGTAACTTGAAAACTATGTACCGTATGGCCCTATAAACTGTGTTGGGATGAAAGCTAGCCACTTTGAGCAATGTGGGAAGTGCTGGGGCAGTTTGGGACAACAGGGCCAAAATGTCACTTTCACAGTCCCAAAGTGCCGTTTTCACAGTAAAAAGGCCTGGTTCACTTTTGCTTAGCTTAGTCTGTAACTTGAAAACTATGTACCGTATGGCCCTATAAACTGTGTTGGGATGAAAGCTAGCCACTTTGAGCAATGTGGGAAGTGCTGGGGCAGTTTGGGACAACAGGGCCAAAACCCTAACCCTAACCCTAACCCTTTCACAGTCCCAAAGTGCCATTTTCACAGTAAAAAAAAAAAGATTCATTTTGCTTAGCTTAGTCTGTAACTTGAAAACTATGTACAGTATGGCCCTATAAACTGTGTTGGGATGAAAGCTAGCCACTTTGAGCAATGTGGGAAGTGCTGGGGCAGTTTGGGACAACAGGGCCAAAATGTCACTTTCACAGTCCCAAAGTGCCATTTTCACAGTAAAAAGGCCTGGTTCACTTTTGCTTAGCTTAGTCTGTAACTTGAAAACTATGTACCGTATGGCCCTATAAACTGTGTTGGGATGAAAGCTAGCCACTTTGAGCAATGTGGGAAGTGCTGGGGCAGTTTGGGACAACAGGGCCAAAACCCTAACCCTAACCCTAACCCTTTCACAGTCCCAAAGTGCCATTTTCACAGTAAAAAAAAAAAGATTCATTTTGCTTAGCTTAGTCTGTAACTTGAAAACTATGTACCGTATGGCCCTATAAACTGTGTTGGGATGAAAGCTAGCCACTTTGAGCAATGTGGGAAGTGCTGGGGCAGTTTGGGACAACAGGGCCAAAATGTCACTTTCACAGTCCCAAAGTGCCATTTTCACAGTAAAAAGGCCTGGTTCACTTTTGCTTAGCTTAGTCTGTAACTTGAAAACTATGTACCGTATGGCCCTATAAACTGTGTTGGGATGAAAGCTAGCCACTTTGAGCAATGTGGGAAGTGCTGGGGCAGTTTGGGACAACAGGGCCAAAATGTCACTTTCACAGTCCCAAAGTGCCATTTTCACAGTAAAAAGGCCTGGTTCACTTTTGCTTAGCTTAGTCTGTAACTTGAAAACTATGTACCGTATGGCCCTATAAACTGTGTTGGGATGAAAGCTAGCCACTTTGAGCAATGTGGGAAGTGCTGGGGCAGTTTGGGACAACAGGGCCAAAATGTCACTTTCACAGTCCCAAAGTGCCATTTTCACAGTAAAAAGGCCTGGTTCACTTTTGCTTAGCTTAGTCTGTAACTTGAAAACTATGTACCGTATGGCCCTAAAAACTGTGTTGGGATGAAAGCTAGCCACTTTGAGCAATGTGGGAAGTGCTGGGGCAGTTTGGGACAACAGGGCCAAAACCCTAACCCTAACCCTTTCACAGTCCCAAAGTGCCATTTTCACAGTAAAAAAAAAAAAGATTAATTTTGCTTAGCTTAGTCTGTAACTTGAAAACTATGTACCGTATGGCCCTATAAACTGTGTTGGGATGAAAGCTAGCCACTTTGAGCAATGTGGGAAGTGCTGGGGCAGTTTGGGACAACAGGGCCAAAATGTCACTTTCACAGTCCCAAAGTGCCATTTTCACAGTAAAAAGGCCTGGTTCACTTTTGCTTAGCTTAGTCTGTAACTTGAAAACTATGTACCGTATGGCCCTATAAACTGTGTTGGGATGAAAGCTAGCCACTTTGAGCAATGTGGGAAGTGCTGGGGCAGTTTGGGACAACAGGGCCAAAATGTCACTTTCACAGTCCCAAAGTGCCATTTTCACAGTAAAAAGGCCTGGTTCACTTTTGCTTAGCTTAGTCTGTAACTTGAAAACTATGTACCGTATGGCCCTATAAACTGTGTTGGGATGAAAGCTAGCCACTTTGAGCAATGTGGGAAGTGCTGGGGCAGTTTGGGACAACAGGGCCAAAATGTCACTTTCACAGTCCCAAAGTGCCATTTTCACAGTAAAAAGGCCTGGTTCACTTTTGCTTAGCTTAGTCTGTAACTTGAAAACTATGTACCGTATGGCCCTATAAACTGTGTTGGGATGAAAGCTAGCCACTTTGAGCAATGTGGGAAGTGCTGGGGCAGTTTGGGACAACAGGGCCAAAATGTCACTTTCACAGTCCCAAAGTGCCGTTTTCACAGTAAAAAGGCCTGGTTCACTTTTGCTTAGCTTAGTCTGTAACTTGAAAACTATGTACCGTATGGCCCTATAAACTGTGTTGGGATGAAAGCTAGCCACTTTGAGCAATGTGGGAAGTGCTGGGGCAGTTTGGGACAACAGGGCCAAAACCCTAACCCTAACCCTAACCCTTTCACAGTCCCAAAGTGCCATTTTCACAGTAAAAAAAAAAAGATTCATTTTGCTTAGCTTAGTCTGTAACTTGAAAACTATGTACAGTATGGCCCTATAAACTGTGTTGGGATGAAAGCTAGCCACTTTGAGCAATGTGGGAAGTGCTGGGGCAGTTTGGGACAACAGGGCCAAAATGTCACTTTCACAGTCCCAAAGTGCCATTTTCACAGTAAAAAGGCCTGGTTCACTTTTGCTTAGCTTAGTCTGTAACTTGAAAACTATGTACCGTATGGCCGTATAAACTGTGTTGGGATGAAAGCTAGCCACTTTGAGCAATGTGGGAAGTGCTGGGGCAGTTTGGGACAACAGGGCCAAAACCCTAACCCTAACCCTAACCCTTTCACAGTCCCAAAGTGCCATTTTCACAGTAAAAAAAAAAAGATTCATTTTGCTTAGCTTAGTCTGTAACTTGAAAACTATGTACCGTATGGCCCTATAAACTGTGTTGGGATGAAAGCTAGCCACTTTGAGCAATGTGGGAAGTGCTGGGGCAGTTTGGGACAACAGGGCCAAAATGTCACTTTCACAGTCCCAAAGTGCCATTTTCACAGTAAAAAGGCCTGGTTCACTTTTGCTTAGCTTAGTCTGTAACTTGAAAACTATGTACCGTATGGCCCTATAAACTGTGTTGGGATGAAAGCTAGCCACTTTGAGCAATGTGGGAAGTGCTGGGGCAGTTTGGGACAACAGGGCCAAAATGTCACTTTCACAGTCCCAAAGTGCCATTTTCACAGTAAAAAGGCCTGGTTCACTTTTGCTTAGCTTAGTCTGTAAATTGAAAACTATGTACCGTATGGCCCTAAAAACTGTGTTGGGATGAAAGCTAGCCACTTTGAGCAATGTGGGAAGTGCTGGGGCAGTTTGGGACAACAGGGCCAAAATGTCACTTTCACAGTCCCAAAGTGCCGTTTTCACAGTAAAAAGGCCTGGTTCACTTTTGCTTAGCTTAGTCTGTAAATTGAAAACTATGTACCGTATGGCCCTAAAAACTGTGTTGGGATGAAAGCTAGCCACTTTGAGCAATGTGGGAAGTGCTGGGGCAGTTTGGGACAACAGGGCCAAAACCCTAACCCTAACCCTAACCCTTTCACAGTCCCAAAGTGCCATTTTCACAGTAAAAAAAAAAAGATTCATTTTGCTTAGCTTAGTCTGTAACTTGAAAACTATGTACAGTATGGCCCTATAAACTGTGTTGGGATGAAAGCTAGCCACTTTGAGCAATGTGGGAAGTGCTGGGGCAGTTTGGGACAACAGGGCCAAAATGTCACTTTCACAGTCCCAAAGTGCCATTTTCACAGTAAAAAGGCCTGGTTCACTTTTGCTTAGCTTAGTCTGTAACTTGAAAACTATGTACCGTATGGCCGTATAAACTGTGTTGGGATGAAAGCTAGCCACTTTGAGCAATGTGGGAAGTGCTGGGGCAGTTTGGGACAACAGGGCCAAAACCCTAACCCTAACCCTAACCCTTTCACAGTCCCAAAGTGCCATTTTCACAGTAAAAAAAAAAAGATTCATTTTGCTTAGCTTAGTCTGTAACTTGAAAACTATGTACCGTATGGCCCTATAAACTGTGTTGGGATGAAAGCTAGCCACTTTGAGCAATGTGGGAAGTGCTGGGGCAGTTTGGGACAACAGGGCCAAAATGTCACTTTCACAGTCCCAAAGTGCCATTTTCACAGTAAAAAGGCCTGGTTCACTTTTGCTTAGCTTAGTCTGTAACTTGAAAACTATGTACCGTATGGCCCTATAAACTGTGTTGGGATGAAAGCTAGCCACTTTGAGCAATGTGGGAAGTGCTGGGGCAGTTTGGGACAACAGGGCCAAAATGTCACTTTCACAGTCCCAAAGTGCCATTTTCACAGTAAAAAGGCCTGGTTCACTTTTGCTTAGCTTAGTCTGTAACTTGAAAACTATGTACCGTATGGCCCTATAAACTGTGTTGGGATGAAAGCTAGCCACTTTGAGCAATGTGGGAAGTGCTGGGGCAGTTAGGGACAACAGGGCCAAAATGTCACTTTCACAGTCCCAAAGTGCCATTTTCACAGTAAAAAGGCCTGGTTCACTTTTGCTTAGCTTAGTCTGTAAATTGAAAACTATGTACCGTATGGCCCTAAAAACTGTGTTGGGATGAAAGCTAGCCACTTTTAGCAATGTGGGAAGTGCTGGGGCAGTTTGGGACAACAGGGCCAAAACCCTAACCCTAACCCTAACCCTTTCACAGTCCCAAAGTGCCATTTTCACAGTAAAAAAAAAAGATTAATTTTGCTTAGCTTAGTCTGTAACTTGAAAACTATGTACCGTATGGCCCTATAAACTGTGTTGGGATGAAAGCTAGCCACTTTGAGCAATGTGGGAAGTGCTGGGGCAGTTTGGGACAACAGGGCCAAAATGTCACTTTCACAGTCCCAAAGTGCCGTTTTCACAGTAAAAAGGCCTGGTTCACTTTTGCTTAGCTTAGTCTGTAACTTGAAAACTATGTACCGTATGGCCCTATAAACTGTGTTGGGATGAAAGCTAGCCACTTTGAGCAATGTGGGAAGTGCTGGGGCAGTTTGGGACAACAGGGCCAAAATGTCACTTTCACAGTCCCAAAGTGCCATTTTCACAGTAAAAAGGCCTGGTTCACTTTTGCTTAGCTTAGTCTGTAACTTGAAAACTATGTACCGTATGGCCCTATAAACTGTGTTGGGATGAAAGCTAGCCACTTTGAGCAATGTGGGAAGTGCTGGGGCAGTTTGGGACAACAGGGCCAAAATGTCACTTTCACAGTCCCAAAGTGCCATTTTCACAGTAAAAAGGCCTGGTTCACTTTTGCTTAGCTTAGTCTGTAACTTGAAAACTATGTACCGTATGGCCCTATAAACTGTGTTGGGATGAAAGCTAGCCACTTTGAGCAATGTGGGAAGTGCTGGGGCAGTTTGGGACAACAGGGCCAAAATGTCACTTTCACAGTCCCAAAGTGCCATTTTCACAGTAAAAAGGCCTGGTTCACTTTTGCTTAGCTTAGTCTGTAATTTGAAAACTATGTACCGTATGGCCCTATAAACTGTGTTGGGATGAAAGCTAGCCACTTTGAGCAATGTGGAAAGTGCTGGGGCAGTTTGGGACAACAGGGCCAAAATGTCACTTTCACAGTCCCAAAGTGCCGTTTTCACAGTAAAAAGGCCTGGTTCACTTTTGCTTAGCTTAGTCTGTAACTTGAAAACTATGTACCGTATGGCCCTATAAACTGTGTTGGGATGAAAGCTAGCCACTTTGAGCAATGTGGGAAGTGCTGGGGCAGTTTGGGACAACAGGGCCAAAATGTCACTTTCACAGTCCCAAAGTGCCGTTTTCACAGTAAAAAGGCCTGGTTCACTTTTGCTTAGCTTAGTCTGTAACTTGAAAACTATGTACCGTATGGCCCTATAAACTGTGTTGGGATGAAAGCTAGCCACTTTGAGCAATGTGGGAAGTGCTGGGGCAGTTTGGACAACAGGGCCAAAATGTCACTTTCACAGTCCCAAAGTGCCATTTTCACAGTAAAAAGGCCTGGTTCACTTTTGCTTAGCTTAGTCTGTAACTTGAAAACTATGTACCGTATGGCCCTATAAACTGTGTTGGGATGAAAGCTAGCCACTTTGAGCAATGTGGGAAGTGCTGGGGCAGTTTGGGACAACAGGGCCAAAACCCTAACCCTAACCCTAACCCTTTCACAGTCCCAAAGTGCCATTTTCACAGTAAAAAAAAAAAGATTCATTTTGCTTAGCTTAGTCTGTAACTTGAAAACTATGTACCGTATGGCCCTATAAACTGTGTTGGGATGAAAGCTAGCCACTTTGAGCAATGTGGGAAGTGCTGGGGCAGTTTGGGACAACAGGGCCAAAATGTCACTTTCACAGTCCCAAAGTGCCATTTTCACAGTAAAAAGGCCTGGTTCACTTTTGCTTAGCTTAGTCTGTAACTTGAAAACTATGTACCGTATGGCCCTATAAACTGTGTTGGGATGAAAGCTAGCCACTTTGAGCAATGTGGGAAGTGCTGGGGCAGTTTGGGACAACAGGGCCAAAATGTCACTTTCACAGTCCCAAAGTGCCGTTTTCACAGTAAAAAGGCCTGGTTCACTTTTGCTTAGCTTAGTCTGTAACTTGAAAACTATGTACCGTATGGCCCTATAAACTGTGTTGGGATGAAAGCTAGCCACTTTGAGCAATGTGGGAAGTGCTGGGGCAGTTTGGGACAACAGGGCCAAAACCCTAACCCTAACCCTAACCCTTTCACAGTCCCAAAGTGCCATTTTCACAGTAAAAAAAAAAAGATTCATTTTGCTTAGCTTAGTCTGTAACTTGAAAACTATGTACAGTATGGCCCTATAAACTGTGTTGGGATGAAAGCTAGCCACTTTGAGCAATGTGGGAAGTGCTGGGGCAGTTTGGGACAACAGGGCCAAAATGTCACTTTCACAGTCCCAAAGTGCCATTTTCACAGTAAAAAGGCCTGGTTCACTTTTGCTTAGCTTAGTCTGTAACTTGAAAACGATGTACCGTATGGCCGTATAAACTGTGTTGGGATGAAAGCTAGCCACTTTGAGCAATGTGGGAAGTGCTGGGGCAGTTTGGGACAACAGGGCCAAAACCCTAACCCTAACCCTAACCCTTTCACAGTCCCAAAGTGCCATTTTCACAGTAAAAAAAAAAAGATTCATTTTGCTTAGCTTAGTCTGTAACTTGAAAACTATGTACCGTATGGCCCTATAAACTGTGTTGGGATGAAAGCTAGCCACTTTGAGCAATGTGGGAAGTGCTGGGGCAGTTTGGGACAACAGGGCCAAAATGTCACTTTCACAGTCCCAAAGTGCCATTTTCACAGTAAAAAGGCCTGGTTCACTTTTGCTTAGCTTAGTCTGTAACTTGAAAACTATGTACCGTATGGCCCTATAAACTGTGTTGGGATGAAAGCTAGCCACTTTGAGCAATGTGGGAAGTGCTGGGGCAGTTTGGGACAACAGGGCCAAAATGTCACTTTCACAGTCCCAAAGTGCCATTTTCACAGTAAAAAGGCCTGGTTCACTTTTGCTTAGCTTAGTCTGTAACTTGAAAACTATGTACCGTATGGCCCTATAAACTGTGTTGGGATGAAAGCTAGCCACTTTGAGCAATGTGGGAAGTGCTGGGGCAGTTTGGGACAACAGGGCCAAAATGTCACTTTCACAGTCCCAAAGTGCCATTTTCACAGTAAAAAGGCCTGGTTCACTTTTGCTTAGCTTAGTCTGTAAATTGAAAACTATGTACCGTATGGCCCTAAAAACTGTGTTGGGATGAAAGCTAGCCACTTTGAGCAATGTGGGAAGTGCTGGGGCAGTTTGGGACAACAGGGCCAAAACCCTAACCCTAACCCTAACCCTTTCACAGTCCCAAAGTGCCATTTTCACAGTAAAAAAAAAAGATTCATTTTGCTTAGCTTAGTCTGTAACTTGAAAACTATGTACCGTATGGCCCTATAAACTGTGTTGGGATGAAAGCTAGCCACTTTGAGCAATGTGGGAAGTGCTGGGGCAGTTTGGGACAACAGGGCCAAAATGTCACTTTCACAGTCCCAAAGTGCCGTTTTCACAGTAAAAAGGCCTGGTTCACTTTTGCTTAGCTTAGTCTGTAACTTGAAAACTATGTACCGTATGGCCCTATAAACTGTGTTGGGATGAAAGCTAGCCACTTTGAGCAATGTGGGAAGTGCTGGGGCAGTTTGGGACAACAGGGCCAAAACCCTAACCCTAACCCTAACCCTTTCACAGTCCCAAAGTGCCATTTTCACAGTAAAAAAAAAAAGATTCATTTTGCTTAGCTTAGTCTGTAACTTGAAAACTATGTACAGTATGGCCCTATAAACTGTGTTGGGATGAAAGCTAGCCACTTTGAGCAATGTGGGAAGTGCTGGGGCAGTTTGGGACAACAGGGCCAAAATGTCACTTTCACAGTCCCAAAGTGCCATTTTCACAGTAAAAAGGCCTGGTTCACTTTTGCTTAGCTTAGTCTGTAACTTGAAAACGATGTACCGTATGGCCGTATAAACTGTGTTGGGATGAAAGCTAGCCACTTTGAGCAATGTGGGAAGTGCTGGGGCAGTTTGGGACAACAGGGCCAAAACCCTAACCCTAACCCTAACCCTTTCACAGTCCCAAAGTGCCATTTTCACAGTAAAAAAAAAAAGATTCATTTTGCTTAGCTTAGTCTGTAACTTGAAAACTATGTACCGTATGGCCCTATAAACTGTGTTGGGATGAAAGCTAGCCACTTTGAGCAATGTGGGAAGTGCTGGGGCAGTTTGGGACAACAGGGCCAAAATGTCACTTTCACAGTCCCAAAGTGCCATTTTCACAGTAAAAAGGCCTGGTTCACTTTTGCTTAGCTTAGTCTGTAACTTGAAAACTATGTACCGTATGGCCCTATAAACTGTGTTGGGATGAAAGCTAGCCACTTTGAGCAATGTGGGAAGTGCTGGGGCAGTTTGGGACAACAGGGCCAAAATGTCACTTTCACAGTCCCAAAGTGCCATTTTCACAGTAAAAAGGCCTGGTTCACTTTTGCTTAGCTTAGTCTGTAACTTGAAAACTATGTACCGTATGGCCCTATAAACTGTGTTGGGATGAAAGCTAGCCACTTTGAGCAATGTGGGAAGTGCTGGGGCAGTTTGGGACAACAGGGCCAAAATGTCACTTTCACAGTCCCAAAGTGCCATTTTCACAGTAAAAAGGCCTGGTTCACTTTTGCTTAGCTTAGTCTGTAAATTGAAAACTATGTACCGTATGGCCCTAAAAACTGTGTTGGGATGAAAGCTAGCCACTTTGAGCAATGTGGGAAGTGCTGGGGCAGTTTGGGACAACAGGGCCAAAACCCTAACCCTAACCCTAACCCTTTCACAGTCCCAAAGTGCCATTTTCACAGTAAAAAAAAAAGATTCATTTTGCTTAGCTTAGTCTGTAACTTGAAAACTATGTACCGTATGGCCCTATAAACTGTGTTGGGATGAAAGCTAGCCACTTTGAGCAATGTGGGAAGTGCTGGGGCAGTTTGGGACAACAGGGCCAAAATGTCACTTTCACAGTCCCAAAGTGCCGTTTTCACAGTAAAAAGGCCTGGTTCACTTTTGCTTAGCTTAGTCTGTAACTTGAAAACTATGTACCGTATGGCCCTAAAAACTGTGTTGGGATGAAAGCTAGCCACTTTGAGCAATGTGGGAAGTGCTGGGGCAGTTTGGGACAACAGGGCCAAAATGTCACTTTCACAGTCCCAAAGTGCCATTTTCACAGTAAAAAGGCCTGGTTCACTTTTGCTTAGCTTAGTCTGTAACTTGAAAACTATGTACCGTATGGCCCTATAAACTGTGTTGGGATGAAAGCTAGCCACTTTGAGCAATGTGGGAAGTGCTGGGGCAGTTTGGGACAACAGGGCCAAAATGTCACTTTCACAGTCCCAAAGTGCCATTTTCACAGTAAAAAGGCCTGGTTCACTTTTGCTTAGCTTAGTCTGTAACTTGAAAACTATGTACCGTATGGCCCTATAAACTGTGTTGGGATGAAAGCTAGCCACTTTGAGCAATGTGGAAAGTGCTGGGGCAGTTTGGGACAACAGGGCCAAAATGTCACTTTCACAGTCCCAAAGTGCCGTTTTCACAGTAAAAAGGCCTGGTTCACTTTTGCTTAGCTTAGTCTGTAACTTGAAAACTATGTACCGTATGGCCCTATAAACTGTGTTGGGATGAAAGCTAGCCACTTTGAGCAATGTGGGAAGTGCTGGGGCAGTTTGGGACAACAGGGCCAAAATGTCACTTTCACAGTCCCAAAGTGCCGTTTTCACAGTAAAAAGGCCTGGTTCACTTTTGCTTAGCTTAGTCTGTAACTTGAAAACTATGTACCGTATGGCCCTATAAACTGTGTTGGGATGAAAGCTAGCCACTTTGAGCAATGTGGGAAGTGCTGGGGCAGTTTGGACAACAGGGCCAAAATGTCACTTTCACAGTCCCAAAGTGCCATTTTCACAGTAAAAAGGCCTGGTTCACTTTTGCTTAGCTTAGTCTGTAACTTGAAAACTATGTACCGTATGGCCCTATAAACTGTGTTGGGATGAAAGCTAGCCACTTTGAGCAATGTGGGAAGTGCTGGGGCAGTTTGGGACAACAGGGCCAAAATGTCACTTTCACAGTCCCAAAGTGCCGTTTTCACAGTAAAAAGGCCTGGTTCACTTTTGCTTAGCTTAGTCTGTAACTTGAAAACTATGTACCGTATGGCCCTATAAACTGTGTTGGGATGAAAGCTAGCCACTTTGAGCAATGTGGGAAGTGCTGGGGCAGTTTGGGACAACAGGGCCAAAACCCTAACCCTTTCACAGTCCCAAAGTGCCATTTTCACAGTAAAAAAAAAAAGATTCATTTTGCTTAGCTTAGTCTGTAACTTGAAAACTATGTACCGTATGGCCCTATAAACTGTGTTGGGATGAAAGCTAGCCACTTTGAGCAATGTGGGAAGTGCTGGGGCAGTTTGGGACAACAGGGCCAAAATGTCACTTTCACAGTCCCAAAGTGCCATTTTCACAGTAAAAAGGCCTGGTTCACTTTTGCTTAGCTTAGTCTGTAACTTGAAAACTATGTACCGTATGGCCCTATAAACTGTGTTGGGATGAAAGCTAGCCACTTTGAGCAATGTGGGAAGTGCTGGGGCAGTTTGGGACAACAGGGCCAAAATGTCACTTTCACAGTCCCAAAGTGCCATTTTCACAGTAAAAAGGCCTGGTTCACTTTTGCTTAGCTTAGTCTGTAACTTGAAAACTATGTACCGTATGGCCCTATAAACTGTGTTGGGATGAAAGCTAGCCACTTTGAGCAATGTGGGAAGTGCTGGGGCAGTTTGGGACAACAGGGCCAAAATGTCACTTTCACAGTCCCAAAGTGCCATTTTCACAGTAAAAAGGCCTGGTTCACTTTTGCTTAGCTTAGTCTGTAACTTGAAAACTATGTACCGTATGGCCCTAAAAACTGTGTTGGGATGAAAGCTAGCCACTTTGAGCAATGTGGGAAGTGCTGGGGCAGTTTGGGACAACAGGGCCAAAACCCTAACCCTAACCCTTTCACAGTCCCAAAGTGCCATTTTCACAGTAAAAAAAAATATATTCATTTTGCTTAGCTTAGTCTGTAACTTGAAAACTATGTACCGTATGGCCCTATAAACTGTGTTGGGATGAAAGCTAGCCACTTTGAGCAATGTGGGAAGTGCTGGGGCAGTTTGGGACAACAGGGCCAAAATGTCACTTTCACAGTCCCAAAGTGCCATTTTCACAGTAAAAAGGCCTGGTTCACTTTTGCTTAGCTTAGTCTGTAACTTGAAAACTATGTACCGTATGGCCCTATAAACTGTGTTGGGATGAAAGCTAGCCACTTTGAGCAATGTGGGAAGTGCTGGGGCAGTTTGGGACAACAGGGCCAAAATGTCACTTTCACAGTCCCAAAGTGCCATTTTCACAGTAAAAAGGCCTGGTTCACTTTTGCTTAGCTTAGTCTGTAACTTGAAAACTATGTACCGTATGGCCCTATAAACTGTGTTGGGATGAAAGCTAGCCACTTTGAGCAATGTGGGAAGTGCTGGGGCAGTTTGGGACAACAGGGCCAAAATGTCACTTTCACAGTCCCAAAGTGCCATTTTCACAGTAAAAAGGCCTGGTTCACTTTTGCTTAGCTTAGTCTGTAACTTGAAAACTATGTACCGTATGGCCCTATAAACTGTGTTGGGATGAAAGCTAGCCACTTTGAGCAATGTGGGAAGTGCTGGGGCAGTTTGGGACAACAGGGCCAAAATGTCACTTTCACAGTCCCAAAGTGCCATTTTCACAGTAAAAAGGCCTGGTTCACTTTTGCTTAGCTTAGTCTGTAACTTGAAAACTATGTACCGTATGGCCCTATAAACTGTGTTGGGATGAAAGCTAGCCACTTTGAGCAATGTGGGAAGTGCTGGGGCAGTTTGGGACAACAGGGCCAAAATGTCACTTTCACAGTCCCAAAGTGCCATTTTCACAGTAAAAAGGCCTGGTTCACTTTTGCTTAGCTTAGTCTGTAACTTGAAAACTATGTACCGTATGGCCCTATAAACTGTGTTGGGATGAAAGCTAGCCACTTTGAGCAATGTGGAAAGTGCTGGGGCAGTTTGGGACAACAGGGCCAAAATGTCACTTTCACAGTCCCAAAGTGCCGTTTTCACAGTAAAAAGGCCTGGTTCACTTTTGCTTAGCTTAGTCTGTAACTTGAAAACTATGTACCGTATGGCCCTATAAACTGTGTTGGGATGAAAGCTAGCCACTTTGAGCAATGTGGGAAGTGCTGGGGCAGTTTGGGACAACAGGGCCAAAATGTCACTTTCACAGTCCCAAAGTGCCGTTTTCACAGTAAAAAGGCCTGGTTCACTTTTGCTTAGCTTAGTCTGTAACTTGAAAACTATGTACCGTATGGCCCTATAAACTGTGTTGGGATGAAAGCTAGCCACTTTGAGCAATGTGGGAAGTGCTGGGGCAGTTTGGACAACAGGGCCAAAATGTCACTTTCACAGTCCCAAAGTGCCATTTTCACAGTAAAAAGGCCTGGTTCACTTTTGCTTAGCTTAGTCTGTAACTTGAAAACTATGTACCGTATGGCCCTATAAACTGTGTTGGGATGAAAGCTAGCCACTTTGAGCAATGTGGGAAGTGCTGGGGCAGTTTGGGACAACAGGGCCAAAATGTCACTTTCACAGTCCCAAAGTGCCGTTTTCACAGTAAAAAGGCCTGGTTCACTTTTGCTTAGCTTAGTCTGTAACTTGAAAACTATGTACCGTATGGCCCTATAAACTGTGTTGGGATGAAAGCTAGCCACTTTGAGCAATGTGGGAAGTGCTGGGGCAGTTTGGGACAACAGGGCCAAAACCCTAACCCTAACCCTAACCCTTTCACAGTCCCAAAGTGCCATTTTCACAGTAAAAAAAAAAAGATTCATTTTGCTTAGCTTAGTCTGTAACTTGAAAACTATGTACCGTATGGCCCTATAAACTGTGTTGGGATGAAAGCTAGCCACTTTGAGCAATGTGGGAAGTGCTGGGGCAGTTTGGGACAACAGGGCCAAAATGTCACTTTCACAGTCCCAAAGTGCCATTTTCACAGTAAAAAGGCCTGGTTCACTTTTGCTTAGCTTAGTCTGTAACTTGAAAACTATGTACCCTATGGCCCTATAAACTGTGTTGGGATGAAAGCTAGCCACTTTGAGCAATGTGGGAAGTGCTGGGGCAGTTTGGGACAACAGGGCCAAAATGTCACTTTCACAGTCCCAAAGTGCCATTTTCACAGTAAAAAGGCCTGGTTCACTTTTGCTTAGCTTAGTCTGTAACTTGAAAACTATGTACCGTATGGCCCTATAAACTGTGTTGGGATGAAAGCTTGCCACTTTAACAATAATATAGTTTAATAATATAGTTTAATAATATACTTAATAATATAGTTTAATAATATACTTAATAATATAGGTTATATAACCTAACCTATATATATTAAACTATATATATTAAACTATATTATTAAACTATATTATTAAAGTATATTATTAAAGTATATTATTAAAGTATATTATTAAGTATATTATTAAACTATATTATTAAAGTATATTATTAAAGTATATTATTAAGTATATTATTAAGTATAATAAAGTATATTATTAAAGTATATTATTAAAGTATATTATTAAAGTATATTATTAAGTATATTATTAAGTATATTATTAAAGTATATTATTAAAGTATATTATTAAAGTATATTATTAAGTATATTATTAAAGTATATTATTAAAGTATATTATTAAAGTATATTATTAAGTATATTATTAAGTAGATTATTAAGTATATTATTAAACTATATTATTAAGTATATTATTAAACTATATTATTAAACTATATTATTAAACTATATTATTAAACTATATTATTAAACTATATTATTAAGTATATTATTAAAGTATATTATTAAAGTATATTATTAAGTATGTTATTAAGTATATTATTAAAGTATATTTTTTAAAGTATATTATTAAAGTATATTATTAAAGTATATTATTAAACTATATTATTAAACTATATTATTAAACTATATTATTAAGTATATTATTAAACTATATTATTAAACTATATTATTAAACTATATTATTAAGTATATTATTAAACTATATTATTAAACTATATTATTAAAGTATATTATTAAACTATATTATTAAAGTATATTATTAAACTATATTATTAAAGTATATTATTAAACTATATTATTAAGTATATTATTAAACTATATTATTAAACTATATTATTAAACTATAGTATAAAGTATATTATTAAACTATATTATTAAACTATATTATTAAAGTATATTATTAAAGTATATTATTAAACTATATTATTAAAGTATATTATTAAAGTATATTATTAAAGTATATTATTAAACTATATTATTAAACTATATTATTAAACTATATTATTAAGTATATTATTAAACTATATTATTAAACTATATTATTGAACTATATTATTAAACTATATTATTAAAGTATATTTTAAGTATATTATTAAAGTATATTATCAAAGTATATTATTAAACTATATTATTAAACTATATTATTAAGTATATTATTAAACTATATTATTAAGTATATTATTAACTATATTATTAAAGTATATTATTAAACTATATTATTAAGTATATTATTAAACTATATTATTAAAGTATATTATTAAAGTATATTATTAAAGTATATTATTAAAGTATATTATTTAAGTATATTATTAAAGTATATTATTTAAGTATATTATTAAAGTATATTATTAAGTATATTATTAAAGTATATTATTAAAGGATATTATTAAAGGATATTATTCAACTATATTATTAAGTATATTATTAAAGTATATTATTAAAGTATATTATTAAGTATATTATTAAACTATATTATTCAACTATATTATTCAACTATATTATTAAAGTATATTATTAAAGTATATTATTAAACTATATTATTAAGTATATTATTAAGTATATTATTAAAGTATATTATTCAACTATATTATTCAACTATATTATTCAACTATATTATTAAAGTATATTATTAAACTATATTATTAAGTATATTATTAAGTATATTATTAAAGTATATTATTAAACTATATTATTAAAGTATATTATTAAACTATATTATTACGTATATTATTAAACTATAGTATAAAGTATATTATTAAAGTATATTATTAAAGTATATTATTAAAGTATATTATTAAAGTATATTATTAAAGTATATTATTAAACTATATTATTAAAGTATATTATTAAACTATATTATTAAGTATATTATTAAACTATATTATTAAACTATATTATTGAACTATATTATTAAACTATATTATTAAAGTATATTTTTTAAAGTATATTATTAAACTATATTATTAAACTATATTATTAAACTATATTATTAAGTATATTATTAAACTATATTATTAAAGTATATTTTAAGTATATTATTAAAGTATATTATTAAAGTATATTATTAAAGTATATTATTAAAGTATATTATTCAACTATATTATTAAAGTATATTATTAAAGTATATTATTAAACTATAGTATTAAAGTATATTATTAAACTATATTATTAAGTATATTATTAAACTATATTATTAAGTATATTATTAAAGTATATTATTAAACTATATTATTAAGTATATTATTAAAGTATATTATTAAAGTATATTATTAAAGTATATTATTAAAGTATATTATTAAAGTATATTATTAAGTATATTATTAAAGTATATTATTAAAGTATATTATTAAACTATATTATTAAGTATATTATTAAACTATATTATTACGTATATTATTAAAGTATATTATTAAAGTATATTATTAAAGTATATTATTAAAGTATATTATTAAAGTATATTATTAAAGTATATTATTAAGTATATTATTAAAGTATATTATTAAAGTATATCATTAAAGTATATTATTAAGTATATTATTAAAGTATATTATTAAAGGATATTATTAAAGGATATTATTCAACTATATTATTAAGTATATTATTAAAGTATATTATTAAACTATATTATTAAACTATATTATTAAGTATATTATTAAACTATATTATTAAACTATATTATTGAACTATATTATTAAACTATATTATTAAAGTATATTTTTTAAAGTATATTATTAAACTATATTATTAAACTATATTATTAAACTATATTATTAAACTATATTATTAAGTATATTATTAAACTATATTAATAAAGTATATTTTAAGTATATTATTAAAGTATATTATTAAACTATATTATTAAAGTATATTATTAAACTATATTATTCAACTATATTATTAAAGTATATTATTAAAGTATATTATTAAACTATAGTATTAAAGTATATTATTAAACTATATTATTAAGTATATTATTAAACTATATTATTAAGTATATTATTAAAGTATATTATTAAACTATATTATTAAGTATATTATTAAAGTATATTATTAAAGTATATTATTAAAGTATATTATTAAAGTATATTATTAAAGTATATTATTAAGTATATTATTAAAGTATATTATTAAACTATATTATTAAGTATATTATTAAACTATATTATTAAGTATATTATTAAAGTATATTATTAAACTATATTATTAAAGTATATTATTAAAGTATATTATTAAAGTATATTATTAAAGTATATTATTAAAGTATATTATTAAGTATATTATTAAAGTATATTATTAAAGTATATTATTAAGTATATTATTAAAGTATATTATTAAAGGATATTATTCAACTATATTATTAAGTATATTATTAAAGTATATTATTAAACTATATTATTAAGTATATTATTAAAGTATATTATTCAACTATATTATTCAACTATATTATTAAAGTATATTATTAAAGTATATTATTAAACTATATTATTAAGTATATTATTAAGTATATTATTAAAGTATATTATTCAACTATATTATTCAACTATATTATTCAACTATATTATTAAAGTATATTATTAAAGTATATTATTAAACTATATTATTAAGTATATTATTAAGTATATTATTAAAGTATATTATTAAACTATATTATTAAGTATATTATTAAAGTATATTATTAAAGTATATTATTCAAGTATATTATTAAAGTATATTATTAAAGTATATTATTAAAGTATATTATTAAACTATATTATTAAGTATATTATTAAGTATATTATTAAAGTATATTATTAAAGTATATTATTAAGTATATTATTAAACTATATTATTAAAGTATATTATTCAACTATATTATTCAACTATATTATTAAAGTATATTATTAAAGTATATTATTAAAGTATATTATTAAGTATATTATTAAGTATATTATTAAAGTATATTATTCAACTATATTATTCAACTATATTATTCAACTATATTATTAAAGTATATTATTAAAGTATATTATTAAACTATATTATTAAGTATATTATTAAGTATATTATTAAACTATATTATTAAACTATATTATTAAGTATATTATTAAAGTATATTATTAAAGTATATTATTCAAGTATATTATTAAAGTATATTATTAAACTATATTATTAAACTATATTATTAAGTATATTATTAAGTATATTATTAAACTATATTATTAAACTATATTATTAAGTATATTATTAAAGTATATTATTAAAGTATATTATTAAAGTATATTATTAAACTATATTATTCAACTATATTATTAAAGTATATTATTAAAGTATATTATTAAGTATATTATTAAACTATATTATTAAAGTATATTATTAAACTATATTATTAAAGTATATTATTAAAGTATATTATTAAAGTATATTATTAAACTATATTATTAAACTATATTATTAAGTATATTATTAAGTATATTATTAAACTATATTATTAAACTATATTATTAAGTATATTATTAAAGTATATTATTAAAGTATATTATTAAACTATATTATTCAACTATATTATTCAACTATATTATTAAAGTATATTATTAAAGTATATTATTAAACTATATTATTAAGTATATTATTAAACTATATTATTAAAGTATATTATTAAAGTATATTATTAAAGTATATTATTAAACTATATTATTAAACTATATTATTAAACTATATTATTAAACTATATTATTAAACTATATTATTAAACTATATTATTAAGTATATTATTAAAGTATATTATTAAAGTATATTATTAAAGTATATTATTAAAGTATATTATTAAAGTATATTATTAAACTATATTATTAAACTATATTATTAAAGTATATTATTAAACTATATTATTAAAGTATATTATTAAAGTATATTATTAAAGTATATTATTAAAGTATATTATTAAAGTATATTATTAAGTATATTATTAAAGTATATTATTAAAGTATATTATTAAACTATATTATTAAACTATATTATTAAACTATAGTATAAAGTATATTATTAAAGTATATTATTAAAGTATATTATTAAAGTATATTATTAAACTATATTATTAAACTATATTATTAAACTATATTATTAAGTATATTATTAAAGTATATTATTAAAGTATATTATTAAACTATATTATTAAGTATATTATTAAAGTATATTATTAAAGTATATTATTAAGTATATTATTAAACTATATTATTAAAGTATATTAATAAAGTATATTAATAAACTATATTATTAAAGTATATTTTTAAAGTATATTATTAAAGTATATTATTAAAGTATATTATTAAGTATATTATTAAACTATATTATTAAACTATATTATTAAACTATATTATTAAACTATATTATTAAAGTATATTATTAAAGTATATTATTAAAGTATATTATTAAAGTATATTATTAAACTATATTATTAAGTATATTATTAAAGTATATTATTAAGTATATTATTAAACTATATTATTAAACTATATTATTAAGTATATTATTAAACTATATTATTAAAGTATATTATTAAAGTATATTATTAAAGTATATTATTCAACTATATTATTAAAGTATATTATTAAACTATATTATTAAACTATATTATTAAACTATATTATTAAACTATATTATTAAGTATATTATTAAACTATATTATTAAAGTATATTATTAAACTATATTATTAAAGTATATTATTAAAGTATATTATTAAAGTATATTATTAAACTATATTATTCAACTATATTATTAAACTATATTATTAAACTATATTATTAAAGTATATTATTAAACTATATTATTAAACTATATTATTCAACTATATTATTAAAGTATATTATTAAAGTATATTATTAAACTATATTATTAAAGTATATTATTAAAGTATATTATTAAACTATATTATTAAACTATATTATTAAACTATATTATTAAACTATATTATTAAAGTATATTATTAAGTATATTATTAAAGTATATTATTAAAGTATATTATTAAAGTATATTATTAAAGTATATTATTAAGTATATTATTAAGTATATTATTAAAGTATATTATTAAAGTATATTATTAAACTATATTATTAAGTATATTATTAAGTATATTATTAAAGTATATTATTCAACTATATTATTCAACTATATTATTAAAGTATATTATTAAAGTATATTTTTAAACTATATTATTAAGTATATTATTAAGTATATTATTAAAGTATATTATTAAGTATATTATTAAAGTATATTATTAAAGTATATTATTCAAGTATATTATTAAAGTATATTATTAAAGTATATTATTAAAGTATATTATTAAAGTATATTATTCAAGTATATTATTAAACTATATTATTAAACTATATTATTAAGTATATTATTAAACTATATTATTAAAGTATATTATTAAGTATATTATTAAACTATATTATTAAAGTATATTAATAAACTATATTATTAAAGTATATTTTTAAAGTATATTATTAAAGTATATTATTAAAGTATATTATTAAGTATATTATTAAACTATATTATTAAAGTATATTATTAAAGTATATTATTAAAGTATATTATTAAACTATATTATTAAACTATATTATTAAACTATATTATTAAGTATATTATTAAAGTATATTATTAAACTATATTATTAAACTATATTATTAAGTATATTATTAAGTATATTATTAAACTATATTATTAAACTATATTATTAAGTATATTATTAAAGTATATTATTAAAGTATATTATTCAACTATATTATTAAAGTATATTATTAAAGTATATTATTAAACTATATTATTAAACTATATTAATAAACTATATTATTAAACTATATTATTAAAGTATATTATTAAGTATATTATTAAACTATATTATTAAAGTATATTATTAAAGTATATTATTAAAGTATATTATTAAAGTATATTATTAAAGTATATTATTAAAGTATATTATTAAACTATATTATTAAGTATATTATTAAGTATATTATTAAAGTATATTATTAAAGTATATTATTAAGTATATTATTAAACTATATTATTAAAGTATATTATTCAACTATATTATTCAACTATATTATTAAAGTATATTATTAAAGTATATTATTAAAGTATATTATTAAGTATATTATTAAGTATATTATTAAAGTATATTATTCAACTATATTATTCAACTATATTATTCAACTATATTATTAAAGTATATTATTAAAGTATATTATTAAACTATATTATTAAGTATATTATTAAGTATATTATTAAACTATATTATTAAACTATATTATTAAGTATATTATTAAAGTATATTATTAAAGTATATTATTCAAGTATATTATTAAAGTATATTATTAAACTATATTATTAAACTATATTATTAAGTATATTATTAAGTATATTATTAAACTATATTATTAAACTATATTATTAAGTATATTATTAAAGTATATTATTAAAGTATATTATTAAACTATATTATTCAACTATATTATTAAAGTATATTATTAAAGTATATTATTAAGTATATTATTAAACTATATTATTAAAGTATATTATTAAACTATATTATTAAAGTATATTATTAAAGTATATTATTAAAGTATATTATTAAACTATATTATTAAACTATATTATTAAGTATATTATTAAGTATATTATTAAACTATATTATTAAACTATATTATTAAGTATATTATTAAAGTATATTATTAAAGTATATTATTAAACTATATTATTCAACTATATTATTAAAGTATATTATTAAACTATATTATTCAACTATATTATTCAACTATATTATTAAAGTATATTATTAAAGTATATTATTAAACTATATTATTAAGTATATTATTAAACTATATTATTAAAGTATATTATTAAAGTATATTATTAAAGTATATTATTAAAGTATATTATTAAACTATATTATTAAACTATATTATTAAACTATATTATTAAACTATATTATTAAACTATATTATTAAACTATATTATTAAGTATATTATTAAAGTATATTATTAAAGTATATTATTAAAGTATATTATTAAAGTATATTATTAAACTATATTATTAAACTATATTATTAAACTATATTATTAAAGTATATTATTAAACTATATTATTAAAGTATATTATTAAACTATATTATTAAAGTATATTATTAAAGTATATTATTAAGTATATTATTAAAGTATATTATTAAAGTATATTATTAAACTATATTATTAAACTATATTATTAAACTATAGTATAAAGTATATTATTAAAGTATATTATTAAAGTATATTATTAAACTATATTATTAAACTATATTATTAAACTATATTATTAAACTATATTATTAAGTATATTATTAAAGTATATTATTAAAGTATATTATTAAACTATATTATTAAGTATATTATTAAAGTATATTATTAAAGTATATTATTAAGTATATTATTAAACTATATTATTAAAGTATATTAATAAAGTATATTAATAAACTATATTATTAAAGTATATTTTTAAAGTATATTATTAAAGTATATTATTAAAGTATATTATTAAGTATATTATTAAACTATATTATTAAAGTATATTATTAAAGTATATTATTAAACTATATTATTAAAGTATATTATTAAAGTATATTATTAAAGTATATTATTAAAGTATATTATTAAACTATATTATTAAGTATATTATTAAAGTATATTATTAAACTATATTATTAAACTATATTATTAAGTATATTATTAAGTATATTATTAAACTATATTATTAAACTATATTATTAAGTATATTATTAAACTATATTATTAAAGTATATTATTAAAGTATATTATTAAAGTATATTATTCAACTATATTATTAAAGTATATTATTAAACTATATTATTAAACTATATTATTAAACTATATTATTAAACTATATTATTAAGTATATTATTAAACTATATTATTAAAGTATATTATTAAACTATATTATTAAAGTATATTATTAAAGTATATTATTAAAGTATATTATTAAACTATATTATTCAACTATATTATTAAACTATATTATTAAACTATATTATTAAAGTATATTATTAAACTATATTATTAAACTATATTATTCAACTATATTATTAAAGTATATTATTAAAGTATATTATTAAACTATATTATTAAAGTATATTATTAAAGTATATTATTAAACTATATTATTAAACTATATTATTAAACTATATTATTAAACTATATTATTAAAGTATATTATTAAGTATATTATTAAAGTATATTATTAAAGTATATTATTAAAGTATATTATTAAAGTATATTATTAAGTATATTATTAAGTATATTATTAAAGTATATTATTAAAGTATATTATTAAACTATATTATTAAGTATATTATTAAGTATATTATTAAAGTATATTATTCAACTATATTATTCAACTATATTATTAATGTATATTATTAAAGTATATTTTTAAACTATATTATTAAGTATATTATTAAGTATATTATTAAAGTATATTATTAAGTATATTATTAAAGTATATTATTAAAGTATATTATTCAAGTATATTATTAAAGTATATTATTAAAGTATATTATTAAAGTATATTATTAAAGTATATTATTCAAGTATATTATTAAACTATATTATTAAACTATATTATTAAGTATATTATTAAACTATATTATTAAAGTATATTATTAAGTATATTATTAAACTATATTATTAAAGTATATTAATAAACTATATTATTAAAGTATATTTTTAAAGTATATTATTAAAGTATATTATTAAAGTATATTATTAAGTATATTATTAAACTATATTATTAAAGTATATTATTAAAGTATATTATTAAAGTATATTATTAAACTATATTATTAAACTATATTATTAAACTATATTATTAAGTATATTATTAAAGTATATTATTAAACTATATTATTAAACTATATTATTAAGTATATTATTAAGTATATTATTAAACTATATTATTAAACTATATTATTAAGTATATTATTAAAGTATATTATTAAAGTATATTATTCAACTATATTATTAAAGTATATTATTAAAGTATATTATTAAACTATATTATTAAACTATATTAATAAACTATATTATTAAACTATATTATTAAAGTATATTATTAAGTATATTATTAAACTATATTATTAAAGTATATTATTAAAGTATATTATTAAAGTATATTATTAAAGTATATTATTAAAGTATATTATTAAAGTATATTATTAAAGTATATTATTAAGTATATTATTAAGTAGTGATCGACCGATATGGTTTTTGGCCGATATTTCCGATCACCGATTAGTGGAGAATCAAAAAGCCCGATAGCCGATATTATGACCGATATTAATTTAAGTAAAAAAAAAATTTTTTACAGTAACTAAATTCTAACACAACAATTCCTTTAAATGCATTGGAGAACATTTATTGCTTATAAAAAGTTAGTGCAAGAAGCACCAACATCGTTTTCAGTAACAACCCCCCCCCCCCATCAAATGCAGCTTTAATTTAGTGCAAACATGTACTGTAGCAGAATATGGAACATAGTGCTGTATGAAGTGCAGGCACAGGCTTAAAACATTTATTTAAAAATAAATCAGGGAAAAATAATCAGTTTATTTATCCAAATTTGTGATCTACAAGCCCACAGAACATTGCAGCATGACATGTTGAGAGCTTGTAGATCTGCTGCCCAAACTCCCCAAAGCCATGTGACCTTGTTGTTTTTACTCCACCACTGAAATTTGCCACTTTCAAGATCATAGTTTTATAGCAATACAAGACAATAGCCTTGTATGTCTCAAAACACTGGCCTACCGTTACATTATTGTCAACTAAATACATATGAATTAGAAATTAAGACAAATATTGACAATGCTACTGATTGGTTCATTCTTCATTGGCTTGCAGTTAGTTATTGCACATAGCCAAAATGCAATAATAATAATAGGCTGGTCAGGATGGGGGGGAAAAGTTGTCCTTTTAGAAAACATTCAGTTGGCTCGCATGCATGCACGCACGCACACACACACACACACACACACACACACAGTCACACACACACACACACACGCAGCATGTGGGCGCGCGCGCACACACACACACACACACACACGCAGCATGTGGGCACGCGCGCGCGCGCACACACACACACACACACACACACAATCAAAGAACCGTTTACATCTGCTGTAAGTTTGCAGCGTTAGCATAGGAGCTAGCGTTGGCTAATGTAGGTCTACCAGTCCCTCTCAGTGTGGATTTTATTTTTGTTAATGCAAGATGAAAACAGCAATGTTTATGGTTACAAGGTTAGTATTACTCCTTCTAGCCCTGGTCCTCTCTCTTTTTACTCCGTGTGTGTGTGGAACTGGGAGGGAGGGAGGAGCACAGGCAGAGCGTGCTGTGCTCTGTGTGTGTCTACTCCTCCGTGTTAGACACGCAGCTAAGCTATATACATCTCCTTACAACCGTACTCTACCGGATTTTCAATGAGAGTGGAGTGGTTGTTGTACTTTTTTGCGCATTTATGACAAAATATAATAATCGGCCGTTTTTTTTCGATTATTAACTTTTACCACCGATACCGATATTAATAAAAAACATGAATATCGAAGCCGATAATCGGCCGTGGCCGATTATCGGTCGATCACTATTATTAAGTATATTATTAAAGTATATTATTAAAGTATATTATTAAGTATATTATTAAAGTATATTATTAAAGTATATTATTAAACTATATTATTCAACTATATTATTAAAGTATATTATTAAACTATATTATTAAAGTATATTATTAAACTATATTATTAAAGTATATTATTAAACTATATTATTAAACTATATTATTAAACTATATTATTAAACTATATTATTAAGTATATTATTAAACTATATTATTAAAGTATATTATTAAGTATATTATTAAACTATATTATTAAACTATATTATTAAAGTATATTATTAAAGTATATTATTAAAGTATATTATTAAACTATATTATTAAACTATATTATTAAACTATATTAATAAAGTATATTATTAAACTATATTATTAAACTATATTATTAAACTATATTATTAAACTATATTATTAAACTATATTATTAAACTATAGTATTAAAGTATATTATTAAACTATATTATTAAAGTATATTATTAAACTATATTATTAAACTATATTATTAAACTATAGTATTAAACTATATTATTAAACTATATTATTAAAGTATATTATTAAAGTATATTATTAAACTATATTATTAAAGTATATTATTAAACTATATTATTAAACTATATTATTAAGTATATTATTAAACTATATTATTAAACTATATTATTAAACTATATTATTAAACTATATTATTAAACTATATTATTAAACTATATTATTAAGTATATTATTAAACTATATTATTAAACTATATTTTAAGTATATTATTAAACTATATTATTAAACTATATTATTAAAGTATATTATTAAACTATATTATTCAACTATATTATTAAAGTATATTATTAAAATATATTATTCAACTATAGTATTAAAGTATATTATTAAACTATATTATTAAGTATATTATTAAACTATATTATTAAGTATATTATTAAGTATATTATTAAAGTATATTATTAAACTATATTATTAAGTATATTATTAAACTATATTATTAAAGTATATTATTAAAGTATATTATTAAACTATATTATTAAAGTATATTATTAAAGTATATTATTAAACTATATTATTAAACTATATTATTAAAGTATATTATTAAAGTATATTATTAAAGTATATTATTAAGTATATTATTAAAGTATATTATTAAAGTATATTATTAAGTATATTATTAAAGTATATTATTAAAGGATATTATTAAAGGATATTATTCAACTATATTATTAAGTATATTATTAAAGTATATTATTAAACTATATTATTAAGTATATTATTAAGTATATTATTAAAGTATATTATTAAACTATATTATTAACTATATTATTAAAGTATATTATTAAAGTATATTATTAAAGTATATTATTCAACTATATTATTAAAGTATATTATTAAAGTATATTATTAAAGTATATTATTAAGTATATTATTAAAGTATATTATTCAAGTATATTATTAAAGTATATTATTAAACTATATTATTAAACTATATTATTAAGTATATTATTAAGTATATTATTAAACTATATTATTAAGTATATTATTAAAGTATATTATTAAAGTATATTATTAAAGTATATTATTAAGTATATTATTAAACTATATTATTAAAGTATATTATTAAAGTATATTATTAAAGTATATTATTAAGTATATTATTAAAGTATATTATTAAAGTATATTATTAAAGTATATTATTAAAGTATATTATTCAACTATATTATTAAAGTATATTATTAAAGTATATTATTCAAGTATATTATTAAACTATATTATTAAAGTATATTATTAAAGTATATTATTAAAGTATATTATTAAACTATATTATTAAAGTATATTATTAAGTATATTATTAAACTATATTATTAAACTATATTATTAAGTATATTATTAAGTATATTATTAAAGTATATTATTAAAGTATATTATTAAAGTATATTATTAAAGTATATTATTAAGTATATTATTAAGTATATTATTAAACTATATTATTAAAGTATATTATTAAAGTATATTATTAAGTATATTATTAAACTATATTATTAAGTATATTATTAAACTATATTATTAAAGTATATTATTAAAGTATATTATTAAACTATATTATTAAGTATATTATTAAAGTATATTATTAAAGTATATTATTAGGTATATTATTAAGTATATTATTAAAGTATATTTTTTAAAGTATATTATTAAAGTATATTATTAAAGTATATTATTAAACTATATTATTAAGTATATTATTAAACTATATTATTAAAGTATATTATTAAACTATATTATTAAAGTATATTATTAAACTATATTATTAAAGTATATTATTAAAGTATATTATTAAACTATATTATTAAGTATATTATTAAACTATATTATTAAACTATATTATTAAACTATATTATTAAACTATATTATTAAAGTATATTATTAAAGTATATTATTAAAGTATATTATTAAACTATATTATTAAAGTATATTATTAAACTATATTATTAAGTATATTATTAAACTATATTATTAAAGTATATTATTAAACTATATTATTAAAGTATATTATTAAACTATATTATTAAACTATATTATTAAACTATAGTATAAAGTATATTATTAAAGTATATTATTAAAGTATATTATTAAAGTATATTATTAAAGTATATTATTAAAGTATATTATTAAGTATATTATTAAAGTATATTATTAAACTATATTATTAAACTATATTATTAAGTATATTATTAAGCATATTATTAAAGTATATTATTAAACTATATTATTAACTATATTATTAAAGTATATTATTAAAGTATATTATTAAAGTATATTATTCAACTATATTATTAAAGTATATTATTAAAGTATATTATTAAACTATATTATTAAACTATATTATTAAAGTATATTATTCAAGTATATTATTAAAGTATATTATTAAACTATATTATTAAGTATATTATTAAGTATATTATTAAACTATATTATTAAACTATATTATTAAGTATATTATTAAACTATATTATTAAAGTATATTATTAAACTATATTATTAAACTATATTATTAAACTATATTATTAAACTATATTATTAAACTATATTATTAAAGTATATTATTAAGTATATTATTAAACTATATTATTAAAGTATATTATTAAAGTATATTTTTAAAGTATATTATTAAACTATATTATTAAACTATATTATTAAACTATATTATTAAGTATATTATTAAACTATATTATTAAGTATATTATTAAGTATATTATTAAAGTATATTATTAAAGTATATTATTAAAGTATATTATTAAAGTATATTATTAAGTATATTATTAAGTATATTATTAAAGTATATTATTAAAGTATATTATTAAAGTATATTATTAAGTATATTATTAAAGTATATTATTAAAGTATATTATTACGAATCTATAAACTGTGTTGGGATGAAAGCTAGCCACTTTGAGCAATGTGGGAAGTGCTGGGGCAGTTTGGGACAACAGGGCCAAAATGTCACTTTCACAGTCCCAAAGTGCCATTTTCACAGTAAAAAGGCCTGGTTCACTTTTGCTTAGCTTAGTCTGTAACTTGAAAACTATGTACCGTATGGCCCTATAAACTGTGTTGGGATGAAAGCTAGCCACTTTGAGCAATGTGGGAAGTGCTGGGGCAGTTTGGGACAACAGGGCCAAAATGTCACTTTCACAGTCCCAAAGTGCCGTTTTCACAGTAAAAAGGCCTGGTTCACTTTTGCTTAGCTTAGTCTGTAACTTGAAAACTATGTACCGTATGGCCCTATAAACTGTGTTGGGATGAAAGCTAGCCACT
Source organism: Protomyctophum bolini (assembly GCF_963924005.1). Classification (NCBI taxonomy): domain Eukaryota; kingdom Metazoa; phylum Chordata; class Actinopteri; order Myctophiformes; family Myctophidae; genus Protomyctophum; species Protomyctophum bolini. The sequence goes on from NW_027665535.1 coordinate 153,004, forward strand.
TTGAGCAATGTGGGAAGTGCTGGGGCAGTTTGGGACAACAGGGCCAAAACCCTAACCCTAACCCTAACCCTTTCACAGTCCCAAAGTGCCATTTTCACAGTAAAAAAAAAAAGATTAATTTTGCTTAGCTTAGTCTGTAACTTGAAAACTATGTACCGTATGGCCCTATAAACTGTGTTGGGATGAAAGCTAGCCACTTTGAGCAATGTGGGAAGTGCTGGGGCAGTTTGGGACAACAGGGCCAAAATGTCACTTTCACAGTCCCAAAGTGCCATTTTCACAGTAAAAAGGCCTGGTTCACTTTTGCTTAGCTTAGTCTGTAACTTGAAAACTATGTACCGTATGGCCCTATAAACTGTGTTGGGATGAAAGCTAGCCACTTTGAGCAATGTGGGAAGTGCTGGGGCAGTTTGGGACAACAGGGCCAAAATGTCACTTTCACAGTCCCAAAGTGCCGTTTTCACAGTAAAAAGGCCTGGTTCACTTTTGCTTAGCTTAGTCTGTAACTTGAAAACTATGTACCGTATGGCCCTATAAACTGTGTTGGGATGAAAGCTAGCCACTTTGAGCAATGTGGGAAGTGCTGGGGCAGTTTGGGACAACAGGGCCAAAACCCTAACCCTAACCCTAACCCTTTCACAGTCCCAAAGTGCCATTTTCACAGTAAAAAAAAAAAGATTAATTTTGCTTAGCTTAGTCTGTAACTTGAAAACTATGTACCGTATGGCCCTATAAACTGTGTTGGGATGAAAGCTAGCCACTTTGAGCAATGTGGGAAGTGCTGGGGCAGTTTGGGACAACAGGGCCAAAATGTCACTTTCACAGTCCCAAAGTGCCATTTTCACAGTAAAAAGGCCTGGTTCACTTTTGCTTAGCTTAGTCTGTAACTTGAAAACTATGTACCGTATGGCCCTATAAACTGTGTTGGGATGAAAGCTAGCCACTTTGAGCAATGTGGGAAGTGCTGGGGCAGTTTGGGACAACAGGGCCAAAACCCTAACCCTAACCCTAACCCTTTCACAGTCCCAAAGTGCCATTTTCACAGTAAAAAAAAAAAGATTCATTTTGCTTAGCTTAGTCTGTAACTTGAAAACTATGTACCGTATGGCCCTATAAACTGTGTTGGGATGAAAGCTAGCCACTTTGAGCAATGTGGGAAGTGCTGGGGCAGTTTGGGACAACAGGGCCAAAACCCTAACCCTAACCCCAACCCTTTCACAGTCCCAAAGTGCCATTTTCACAGTAAAAAAAAAAAGATTCATTTTGCTTAGCTTAGTCTGTAACTTGAAAACTATGTACCGTATGGCCCTATAAACTGTGTTGGGATGAAAGCTAGCCACTTTGAGCAATGTGGGAAGTGCTGGGGCAGTTTGGGACAACAGGGCCAAAATGTCACTTTCACAGTCCCAAAGTGCCATTTTCACAGTAAAAAGGCCTGGTTCACTTTTGCTTAGCTTAGTCTGTAACTTGAAAACTATGTACCGTATGGCCCTATAAACTGTGTTGGGATGAAAGCTAGCCACTTTGAGCAATGTGGGAAGTGCTGGGGCAGTTTGGGACAACAGGGCCAAAACCCTAACCCTAACCCTAACCCTTTCACAGTCCCAAAGTGCCATTTTCACAGTAAAAAAAAAAAGATTCATTTTGCTTAGCTTAGTCTGTAACTTGAAAACTATGTACCGTATGGCCCTATAAACTGTGTTGGGATGAAAGCTAGCCACTTTGAGCAATGTGGGAAGTGCTGGGGCAGTTTGGGACAACAGGGCCAAAACCCTAACCCTAACCCCAACCCTTTCATAGTCCCAAAGTGCCATTTTCACAGTAAAAAAAAAAAGATTCATTTTGCTTAGCTTAGTCTGTAACTTGAAAACTATGTACCGTATGGCCCTATAAACTGTGTTGGGATGAAAGCTAGCCACTTTGAGCAATGTGGGAAGTGCTGGGGCAGTTTGGGACAACAGGGCCAAAATGTCACTTTCACAGTCCCAAAGTGCCATTTTCACAGTAAAAAGGCCTGGTTCACTTTTGCTTAGCTTAGTCTGTAACTTGAAAACTATGTACCGTATGGCCCTATAAACTGTGTTGGGATGAAAGCTAGCCACTTTGAGCAATGTGGGAAGTGCTGGGGCAGTTTGGGACAACAGGGCCAAAACCCTAACCCTAACCCTAACCCTTTCACAGTCCCAAAGTGCCATTTTCACAGTAAAAAAAAAAAGATTCATTTTGCTTAGCTTAGTCTGTAACTTGAAAACTATGTACCGTATGGCCCTATAAACTGTGTTGGGATGAAAGCTAGCCACTTTGAGCAATGTGGGAAGTGCTGGGGCAGTTTGGGACAACAGGGCCAAAACCCTAACCCTAACCCCAACCCTTTCACAGTCCCAAAGTGCCATTTTCACAGTAAAAAAAAAAAGATTCATTTTGCTTAGCTTAGTCTGTAACTTGAAAACTATGTACCGTATGGCCCTATAAACTGTGTTGGGATGAAAGCTAGCCACTTTGAGCAATGTGGGAAGTGCTGGGGCAGTTTGGGACAACAGGGCCAAAATGTCACTTTCACAGTCCCAAAGTGCCATTTTCACAGTAAAAAGGCCTGGTTCACTTTTGCTTAGCTTAGTCTGTAACTTGAAAACTATGTACCGTATGGCCCTATAAACTGTGTTGGGATGAAAGCTAGCCACTTTGAGCAATGTGGGAAGTGCTGGGGCAGTTTGGGACAACAGGGCCAAAACCCTAACCCTAACCCTAACCCTTTCACAGTCCCAAAGTGCCATTTTCACAGTAAAAAAAAAAAGATTAATTTTGCTTAGCTTAGTCTGTAACTTGAAAACTATGTACCGTATGGCCCTATAAACTGTGTTGGGATGAAAGCTAGCCACTTTGAGCAATGTGGGAAGTGCTGGGGCAGTTTGGGACAACAGGGCCAAAATGTCACTTTCACAGTCCCAAAGTGCCATTTTCACAGTAAAAAGGCCTGGTTCACTTTTGCTTAGCTTAGTCTGTAACTTGAAAACTATGTACCGTATGGCCCTATAAACTGTGTTGGGATGAAAGCTAGCCACTTTGAGCAATGTGGGAAGTGCTGGGGCAGTTTGGGACAACAGGGCCAAAATGTCACTTTCACAGTCCCAAAGTGCCATTTTCACAGTAAAAAGGCCTGGTTCACTTTTGCTTAGCTTAGTCTGTAACTTGAAAACTATGTACCGTATGGCCCTATAAACTGTGTTGGGATGAAAGCTAGCCACTTTGAGCAATGTGGGAAGTGCTGGGGCAGTTTGGGACAACAGGGCCAAAACCCTAACCCTAACCCTAACCCTTTCACAGTCCCAAAGTGCCATTTTCACAGTAAAAAAAAAAAGATTCATTTTGCTTAGCTTAGTCTGTAACTTGAAAACTATGTACCGTATGGCCCTATAAACTGTGTTGGGATGAAAGCTAGCCACTTTGAGCAATGTGGGAAGTGCTGGGGCAGTTTCGGACAACAGGGCCAAAATGTCACTTTCACAGTCCCAAAGTGCCGTTTTCACAGTAAAAAGGCCTGGTTCACTTTTGCTTAGCTTAGTCTGTAACTTGAAAACTATGTACCGTATGGCCCTATAAACTGTGTTGGGATGAAAGCTAGCCACTTTGAGCAATGTGGGAAGTGCTGGGGCAGTTTGGGACAACAGGGCCAAAACCGTAACCCTAACCCTAACCCTTTCACAGTCCCAAAGTGCCATTTTCACAGTAAAAAAAAAAAGATTCATTTTGCTTAGCTTAGTCTGTAACTTGAAAACTATGTACCGTATGGCCCTATAAACTGTGTTGGGATGAAAGCTAGCCACTTTGAGCAATGTGGGAAGTGCTGGGGCAGTTTGGGACAACAGGGCCAAAATGTCACTTTCACAGTCCCAAAGTGCCATTTTCACAGTAAAAAGGCCTGGTTCACTTTTGCTTAGCTTAGTCTGTAACTTGAAAACTATGTACCGTATGGCCCTATAAACTGTGTTGGGATGAAAGCTAGCCACTTTGAGCAATGTGGGAAGTGCTGGGGCAGTTTGGGACAACAGGGCCAAAACCCTAACCCTAACCCTAACCCTTTCACAGTCCCAAAGTGCCATTTTCACAGTAAAAAAAAAAAGATTCATTTTGCTTAGCTTAGTCTGTAACTTGAAAACTATGTACCGTATGGCCCTATAAACTGTGTTGGGATGAAAGCTAGCCACTTTGAGCAATGTGGGAAGTGCTGGGGCAGTTTGGGACAACAGGGCCAAAACCCTAACCCTAACCCCAACCCTTTCACAGTCCCAAAGTGCCATTTTCACAGTAAAAAAAAAAAGATTCATTTTGCTTAGCTTAGTCTGTAACTTGAAAACTATGTACCGTATGGCCCTATAAACTGTGTTGGGATGAAAGCTAGCCACTTTGAGCAATGTGGGAAGTGCTGGGGCAGTTTGGGACAACAGGGCCAAAATGTCACTTTCACAGTCCCAAAGTGCCATTTTCACAGTAAAAAGGCCTGGTTCACTTTTGCTTAGCTTAGTCTGTAACTTGAAAACTATGTACCGTATGGCCCTATAAACTGTGTTGGGATGAAAGCTAGCCACTTTGAGCAATGTGGGAAGTGCTGGGGCAGTTTGGGACAACAGGGCCAAAACCCTAACCCTAACCCTAACCCTTTCACAGTCCCAAAGTGCCATTTTCACAGTAAAAAAAAAAAGATTAATTTTGCTTAGCTTAGTCTGTAACTTGAAAACTATGTACCGTATGGCCCTATAAACTGTGTTGGGATGAAAGCTAGCCACTTTGAGCAATGTGGGAAGTGCTGGGGCAGTTTGGGACAACAGGGCCAAAATGTCACTTTCACAGTCCCAAAGTGCCATTTTCACAGTAAAAAGGCCTGGTTCACTTTTGCTTAGCTTAGTCTGTAACTTGAAAACTATGTACCGTATGGCCCTATAAACTGTGTTGGGATGAAAGCTAGCCACTTTGAGCAATGTGGGAAGTGCTGGGGCAGTTTGGGACAACAGGGCCAAAATGTCACTTTCACAGTCCCAAAGTGCCATTTTCACAGTAAAAAGGCCTGGTTCACTTTTGCTTAGCTTAGTCTGTAACTTGAAAACTATGTACCGTATGGCCCTATAAACTGTGTTGGGATGAAAGCTAGCCACTTTGAGCAATGTGGGAAGTGCTGGGGCAGTTTGGGACAACAGGGCCAAAACCCTAACCCTAACCCTAACCCTTTCACAGTCCCAAAGTGCCATTTTCACAGTAAAAAAAAAAGATTCATTTTGCTTAGCTTAGTCTGTAACTTGAAAACTATGTACCGTATGGCCCTATAAACTGTGTTGGGATGAAAGCTAGCCACTTTGAGCAATGTGGGAAGTGCTGGGGCAGTTTGGGACAACAGGGCCAAAATGTCACTTTCACAGTCCCAAAGTGCCGTTTTCACAGTAAAAAGGCCTGGTTCACTTTTGCTTAGCTTAGTCTGTAACTTGAAAACTATGTACCGTATGGCCCTATAAACTGTGTTGGGATGAAAGCTAGCCACTTTGAGCAATGTGGGAAGTGCTGGGGCAGTTTGGGACAACAGGGCCAAAACCGTAACCCTAACCCTAACCCTTTCACAGTCCCAAAGTGCCATTTTCACAGTAAAAAAAAAAAGATTCATTTTGCTTAGCTTAGTCTGTAACTTGAAAACTATGTACCGTATGGCCCTATAAACTGTGTTGGGATGAAAGCTAGCCACTTTGAGCAATGTGGGAAGTGCTGGGGCAGTTTGGGACAACAGGGCCAAAATGTCACTTTCACAGTCCCAAAGTGCCATTTTCACAGTAAAAAGGCCTGGTTCACTTTTGCTTAGCTTAGTCTGTAACTTGAAAACTATGTACCGTATGGCCCTATAAACTGTGTTGGGATGAAAGCTAGCCACTTTGAGCAATGTGGGAAGTGCTGGGGCAGTTTGGGACAACAGGGCCAAAACCCTAACCCTAACCCTAACCCTTTCACAGTCCCAAAGTGCCATTTTCACAGTAAAAAAAAAAAGATTCATTTTGCTTAGCTTAGTCTGTAACTTGAAAACTATGTACCGTATGGCCCTATAAACTGTGTTGGGATGAAAGCTAGCCACTTTGAGCAATGTGGGAAGTGCTGGGGCAGTTTGGGACAACAGGGCCAAAACCCTAACCCTAACCCCAACCCTTTCACAGTCCCAAAGTGCCATTTTCACAGTAAAAAAAAAAAGATTCATTTTGCTTAGCTTAGTCTGTAACTTGAAAACTATGTACCGTATGGCCCTATAAACTGTGTTGGGATGAAAGCTAGCCACTTTGAGCAATGTGGGAAGTGCTGGGGCAGTTTGGGACAACAGGGCCAAAATGTCACTTTCACAGTCCCAAAGTGCCATTTTCACAGTAAAAAGGCCTGGTTCACTTTTGCTTAGCTTAGTCTGTAACTTGAAAACTATGTACCGTATGGCCCTATAAACTGTGTTGGGATGAAAGCTAGCCACTTTGAGCAATGTGGGAAGTGCTGGGGCAGTTTGGGACAACAGGGCCAAAATGTCACTTTCACAGTCCCAAAGTGCCATTTTCACAGTAAAAAGGCCTGGTTCACTTTTGCTTAGCTTAGTCTGTAACTTGAAAACTATGTACCGTATGGCCCTATAAACTGTGTTGGGATGAAAGCTAGCCACTTTGAGCAATGTGGGAAGTGCTGGGGCAGTTTGGGACAACAGGGCCAAAACCCTAACCCTAACCCTAACCCTTTCACAGTCCCAAAGTGCCATTTTCACAGTAAAAAAAAAAAGATTCATTTTGCTTAGCTTAGTCTGTAACTTGAAAACTATGTACCGTATGGCCCTATAAACTGTGTTGGGATGAAAGCTAGCCACTTTGAGCAATGTGGGAAGTGCTGGGGCAGTTTGGGACAACAGGGCCAAAACCCTAACCCTAACCCCAACCCTTTCACAGTCCCAAAGTGCCATTTTCACAGTAAAAAAAAAAGATTAATTTTGCTTAGCTTAGTCTGTAACTTGAAAACTATGTACCGTATGGCCCTATAAACTGTGTTGGGATGAAAGCTAGCCACTTTGAGCAATGTGGGAAGTGCTGGGGCAGTTTGGGACAACAGGGCCAAAATGTCACTTTCACAGTCCCAAAGTGCCATTTTCACAGTAAAAAGGCCTGGTTCACTTTTGCTTAGCTTAGTCTGTAACTTGAAAACTATGTACCGTATGGCCCTATAAACTGTGTTGGGATGAAAGCTAGCCACTTTGAGCAATGTGGGAAGTGCTGGGGCAGTTTGGGACAACAGGGCCAAAACCCTAACCCTAACCCTAACCCTTTCACAGTCCCAAAGTGCCATTTTCACAGTAAAAAAAAAAAGATTCATTTTGCTTAGCTTAGTCTGTAACTTGAAAACGATGTACCGTATGGCCCTATAAACTGTGTTGGGATGAAAGCTAGCCACTTTGAGCAATGTGGGAAGTGCTGGGGCAGTTTGGGACAACAGGGCCAAAATGTCACTTTCACAGTCCCAAAGTGCCATTTTCACAGTAAAAAGGCCTGGTTCACTTTTGCTTAGCTTAGTCTGTAACTTGAAAACTATGTACCGTATGGCCCTATAAACTGTGTTGGGATGAAAGCTAGCCACTTTGAGCAATGTGGGAAGTGCTGGGGCAGTTTGGGACAACAGGGCCAAAACCCTAACCCTAACCCTAACCCTTTCACAGTCCCAAAGTGCCATTTTCACAGTAAAAAAAAAAAAGATTCATTTTGCTTAGCTTAGTCTGTAACTTGAAAACTATGTACCGTATGGCCCTATAAACTGTGTTGGGATGAAAGCTAGCCACTTTGAGCAATGTGGGAAGTGCTGGGGCAGTTTGGGACAACAGGGCCAAAACCCTAACCCTAACCCCAACCCTTTCACAGTCCCAAAGTGCCATTTTCACAGTAAAAAAAAAAAGATTCATTTTGCTTAGCTTAGTCTGTAACTTGAAAACTATGTACCGTATGGCCCTATAAACTGTGTTGGGATGAAAGCTAGCCACTTTGAGCAATGTGGGAAGTGCTTGGGCAGTTTGGGACAACAGGGCCAAAATGTCACTTTCACAGTCCCAAAGTGCCATTTTCACAGTAAAAAGGCCTGGTTCACTTTTGCTTAGCTTAGTCTGTAACTTGAAAACTATGTACCGTATGGCCCTATAAACTGTGTTGGGATGAAAGCTAGCCACTTTGAGCAATGTGGGAAGTGTTGGGGCAGTTTGGGACAACAGGGCCAAAATGTCACTTTCACAGTCCCAAAGTGCCATTTTCACAGTAAAAAGGCCTGGTTCACTTTTGCTTAGCTTAGTCTGTAACTTGAAAACTATGTACCGTATGGCCCTATAAACTGTGTTGGGATGAAAGCTAGCCACTTTGAGCAATGTGGGAAGTGTTGGGGCAGTTTGGGACAACAGGGCCAAAACCCTAACCCTAACCCTAACCCTTTCACAGTCCCAAAGTGCCATTTTCACAGTAAAAAAAAAAAGATTCATTTTGCTTAGCTTAGTCTGTAACTTGAAAACTATGTACCGTATGGCCCTATAAACTGTGTTGGGATGAAAGCTAGCCACTTTGAGCAATGTGGGAAGTGCTGGGGCAGTTTGGGACAACAGGGCCAAAATGTCACTTTCACAGTCCCAAAGTGCCATTTTCACAGTAAAAAGGCCTGGTTCACTTTTGCTTAGCTTAGTCTGTAACTTGAAAACTATGTACCGTATGGCCCTATAAACTGTGTTGGGATGAAAGCTAGCCACTTTGAGCAATGTGGGAAGTGCTGGGGCAGTTTGGGACAACAGGGCCAAAATGTCACTTTCACAGTCCCAAAGTGCCGTTTTCACAGTAAAAAGGCCTGGTTCACTTTTGCTTAGCTTAGTCTGTAACTTGAAAACTATGTACCGTATGGCCCTATAAACTGTGTTGGGATGAAAGCTAGCCACTTTGACCAATGTGGGAAGTGCTGGGGCAGTTTGGGACAACAGGGCCAAAACCCTAACCCTAACCCCAACCCTTTCACAGTCCCAAAGTGCCATTTTCACAGTAAAAAAAAAAAGATTCATTTTGCTTAGCTTAGTCTGTAACTTGAAAACTATGTACCGTATGGCCCTATAAACTGTGTTGGGATGAAAGCTAGCCACTTTGAGCAATGTGGGAAGTGCTGGGGCAGTTTGGGACAACAGGGCCAAAATGTCACTTTCACAGTCCCAAAGTGCCATTTTCACAGTAAAAAGGCCTGGTTCACTTTTGCTTAGCTTAGTCTGTAACTTGAAAACTATGTACCGTATGGCCCTATAAACTGTGTTGGGATGAAAGCTAGCCACTTTGACCAATGTGGGAAGTGCTGGGGCAGTTTGGGACAACAGGGCCAAAACCCTAACCCTAACCCCAACCCTTTCACAGTCCCAAAGTGCCATTTTCACAGTAAAAAAAAAAAGATTCATTTTGCTTAGCGTAGTCTGTAACTTGAAAACTATGTACCGTATGGCCCTATAAACTGTGTTGGGATGAAAGCTAGCCACTTTGAGCAATGTGGGAAGTGCTGGGGCAGTTTGGGACAACAGGGCCAAAATGTCACTTTCACAGTCCCAAAGTGCCATTTTCACAGTAAAAAGGCCTGGTTCACTTTTGCTTAGCTTAGTCTGTAACTTGAAAACTATGTACCGTATGGCCCTATAAACTGTGTTGGGATGAAAGCTAGCCACTTTGAGCAATGTGGGAAGTGCTGGGGCAGTTTGGGACAACAGGGCCAAAACCCTAACCCTAACCCTAACCCTTTCACAGTCCCAAAGTGCCATTTTCACAGTAAAAAAAAAAAGATTCATTTTGCTTAGCTTAGTCTGTAACTTGAAAACTATGTACCGTATGGCCCTATAAACTGTGTTGGGATGAAAGCTAGCCACTTTGACCAATGTGGGAAGTGCTGGGGCAGTTTGGGACAACAGGGCCAAAACCCTAACCCTAACCCCAACCCTTTCACAGTCCCAAAGTGCCATTTTCACAGTAAAAAAAAAAAGATTAATTTTGCTTAGCTTAGTCTGTAACTTGAAAACTATGTACCGTATGGCCCTATAAACTGTGTTGGGATGAAAGCTAGCCACTTTGAGCAATGTGGGAAGTGCTGGGGCAGTTTGGGACAACAGGGCCAAAATGTCACTTTCACAGTCCCAAAGTGCCATTTTCACAGTAAAAAGGCCTGGTTCACTTTTGCTTAGCTTAGTCTGTAACTTGAAAACTATGTACCGTATGGCCCTATAAACTGTGTTGGGATGAAAGCTAGCCACTTTGAGCAATGTGGGAAGTGCTGGGGCAGTTTGGGACAACAGGGCCAAAACCCTAACCCTAACCCTAACCCTTTCACAGTCCCAAAGTGCCATTTTCACAGTAAAAAAAAAAAGATTCATTTTGCTTAGCTTAGTCTGTAACTTGAAAACTATGTACCGTATGGCCCTATAAACTGTGTTGGGATGAAAGCTAGCCACTTTGAGCAATGTGGGAAGTGCTGGGGCAGTTTGGGACAACAGGGCCAAAATGTCACTTTCACAGTCCCAAAGTGCCATTTTCACAGTAAAAAGGCCTGGTTCACTTTTGCTTAGCTTAGTCTGTAACTTGAAAACTATGTACCGTATGGCCCTATAAACTGTGTTGGGATGAAAGCTAGCCACTTTGAGCAATGTGGGAAGTGCTGGGGCAGTTTGGGACAACAGGGCCAAAATGTCACTTTCACAGTCCCAAAGTGCCGTTTTCACAGTAAAAAGGCCTGGTTCACTTTTGCTTAGCTTAGTCTGTAACTTGAAAACTATGTACCGTATGGCCCTATAAACTGTGTTGGGATGAAAGCTAGCCACTTTGACCAATGTGGGAAGTGCTGGGGCAGTTTGGGACAACAGGGCCAAAACCCTAACCCTAACCCCAACCCTTTCACAGTCCCAAAGTGCCATTTTCACAGTAAAAAAAAAAAGATTCATTTTGCTTAGCTTAGTCTGTAACTTGAAAACTATGTACCGTATGGCCCTATAAACTGTGTTGGGATGAAAGCTAGCCACTTTGAGCAATGTGGGAAGTGCTGGGGCAGTTTGGGACAACAGGGCCAAAATGTCACTTTCACAGTCCCAAAGTGCCATTTTCACAGTAAAAAGGCCTGGTTCACTTTTGCTTAGCTTAGTCTGTAACTTGAAAACTATGTACCGTATGGCCCTATAAACTGTGTTGGGATGAAAGCTAGCCACTTTGAGCAATGTGGGAAGTGCTGGGGCAGTTTGGGACAACAGGGCCAAAACCCTAACCCTAACCCTAACCCTTTCACAGTCCCAAAGTGCCATTTTCACAGTAAAAAAAAAAAGATTCATTTTGCTTAGCTTAGTCTGTAACTTGAAAACTATGTACCGTATGGCCCTATAAACTGTGTTGGGATGAAAGCTAGCCACTTTGAGCAATGTGGGAAGTGCTGGGGCAGTTTGGGACAACAGGGCCAAAATGTCACTTTCACAGTCCCAAAGTGCCATTTTCACAGTAAAAAGGCCTGGTTCACTTTTGCTTAGCTTAGTCTGTAACTTGAAAACTATGTACCGTATGGCCCTATAAACTGTGTTGGGATGAAAGCTAGCCACTTTGAGCAATGTGGGAAGTGCTGGGGCAGTTTGGGACAACAGGGCCAAAACCCTAACCCTAACCCTAACCCTTTCACAGTCCCAAAGTGCCATTTTCACAGTAAAAAAAAAAAGATTCATTTTGCTTAGCTTAGTCTGTAACTTGAAAACTATGTACCGTATGGCCCTATAAACTGTGTTGGGATGAAAGCTAGCCACTTTGAGCAATGTGGGAAGTGCTGGGGCAGTTTGGGACAACAGGGCCAAAACCCTAACCCTAACCCCAACCCTTTCACAGTCCCAAAGTGCCATTTTCACAGTAAAAAAAAAAAGATTCATTTTGCTTAGCTTAGTCTGTAACTTGAAAACTATGTACCGTATGGCCCTATAAACTGTGTTGGGATGAAAGCTAGCCACTTTGAGCAATGTGGGAAGTGCTGGGGCAGTTTGGGACAACAGGGCCAAAATGTCATTTCACAGTCCCAAAGTGCCATTTTCACAGTAAAAAGGCCTGGTTCACTTTTGCTTAGCTTAGTCTGTAACTTGAAAACTATGTACCGTATGGCCCTATAAACTGTGTTGGGATGAAAGCTAGCAACTTTGAGCAATGTGGGAAGTGCTGGGGCAGTTTGGGACAACAGGGCCAAAACCCTAACCCTAACCCCAACCCTTTCACAGTCCCAAAGTGCCATTTTCACAGTAAAAAAAAAAAGATTCATTTTGCTTAGCTTAGTCTGTAACTTGAAAACTATGTACCGTATGGCCCTATAAACTGTGTTGGGATGAAAGCTAGCCACTTTGAGCAATGTGGGAAGTGCTGGGGCAGTTTGGGACAACAGGGCCAAAATGTCACTTTCACAGTCCCAAAGTGCCATTTTCACAGTAAAAAGGCCTGGTTCACTTTTGCTTAGCTTAGTCTGTAACTTGAAAACTATGTACCGTATGGCCCTATAAACTGTGTTGGGATGAAAGCTAGCCACTTTGAGCAATGTGGGAAGTGCTGGGGCAGTTTGGGACAACAGGGCCAAAACCCTAACCCTAACCCCAACCCTTTCACAGTCCCAAAGTGCCATTTTCACAGTAAAAAAAAAAAGATTCATTTTGCTTAGCTTAGTCTGTAACTTGAAAACTATGTACCGTATGGCCCTATAAACTGTGTTGGGATGAAAGCTAGCCACTTTGAGCAATGTGGGAAGTGCTGGGGCAGTTTGGGACAACAGGGCCAAAATGTCACTTTCACAGTCCCAAAGTGCCATTTTCACAGTAAAAAGGCCTGGTTCACTTTTGCTTAGCTTAGTCTGTAACTTGAAAACTATGTACCGTATGGCCCTATAAACTGTGTTGGGATGAAAGCTAGCCACTTTGAGCAATGTGGGAAGTGCTGGGGCAGTTTGGGACAACAGGGCCAAAACCCTAACCCTAACCCTAACCCTTTCACAGTCCCAAAGTGCCATTTTCACAGTAAAAAAAAAAAGATTCATTTTGCTTAGCTTAGTCTGTAACTTGAAAACTATGTACCGTATGGCCCTATAAACTGTGTTGGGATGAAAGCTAGCCACTTTGAGCAATGTGGGAAGTGCTGGGGCAGTTTGGGACAACAGGGCCAAAATGTCACTTTCACAGTCCCAAAGTGCCATTTTCACAGTAAAAAGGCCTGGTTCACTTTTGCTTAGCTTAGTCTGTAACTTGAAAACTATGTACCGTATGGCCCTATAAACTGTGTTGGGATGAAAGCTAGCAACTTTGAGCAATGTGGGAAGTGCTGGGGCAGTTTGGGACAACAGGGCCAAAACCCTAACCCTAACCCCAACCCTTTCACAGTCCCAAAGTGCCATTTTCACAGTAAAAAAAAAAAGATTCATTTTGCTTAGCTTAGTCTGTAACTTGAAAACTATGTACCGTATGGCCCTATAAACTGTGTTGGGATGAAAGCTAGCCACTTTGAGCAATGTGGGAAGTGCTGGGGCAGTTTGGGACAACAGGGCCAAAATGTCACTTTCACAGTCCCAAAGTGCCATTTTCACAGTAAAAAGGCCTGGTTCACTTTTGCTTAGCTTAGTCTGTAACTTGAAAACTATGTACCGTATGGCCCTATAAACTGTGTTGGGATGAAAGCTAGCCACTTTGAGCAATGTGGGAAGTGCTGGGGCAGTTTGGGACAACAGGGCCAAAACCCTAACCCTAACCCCAACCCTTTCACAGTCCCAAAGTGCCATTTTCACAGTAAAAAAAAAAAGATTCATTTTGCTTAGCTTAGTCTGTAACTTGAAAACTATGTACCGTATGGCCCTATAAACTGTGTTGGGATGAAAGCTAGCCACTTTGAGCAATGTGGGAAGTGCTGGGGCAGTTTGGGACAACAGGGCCAAAATGTCACTTTCACAGTCCCAAAGTGCCATTTTCACAGTAAAAAGGCCTGGTTCACTTTTGCTTAGCTTAGTCTGTAACTTGAAAACTATGTACCGTATGGCCCTATAAACTGTGTTGGGATGAAAGCTAGCCACTTTGAGCAATGTGGGAAGTGCTGGGGCAGTTTGGGACAACAGGGCCAAAACCCTAACCCTAACCCTAACCCTTTCACAGTCCCAAAGTGCCATTTTCACAGTAAAAAAAAAAAGATTCATTTTGCTTAGCTTAGTCTGTAACTTGAAAACTATGTACCGTATGGCCCTATAAACTGTGTTGGGATGAAAGCTAGCCACTTTGAGCAATGTGGGAAGTGCTGGGGCAGTTTGGGACAACAGGGCCAAAATGTCACTTTCACAGTCCCAAAGTGCCATTTTCACAGTAAAAAGGCCTGGTTCACTTTTGCTTAGCTTAGTCTGTAACTTGAAAACTATGTACCGTATGGCCCTATAAACTGTGTTGGGATGAAAGCTAGCCACTTTGAGCAATGTGGGAAGTGCTGGGGCAGTTTGGGACAACAGGGCCAAAACCCTAACCCTAACCCTAACCCTTTCACAGTCCCAAAGTGCCATTTTCACAGTAAAAAAAAAAAGATTCATTTTGCTTAGCTTAGTCTGTAACTTGAAAACTATGTACCGTATGGCCCTATAAACTGTGTTGGGATGAAAGCTAGCCACTTTGAGCAATGTGGGAAGTGCTGGGGCAGTTTGGGACAACAGGGCCAAAACCCTAACCCTAACCCCAACCCTTTCACAGTCCCAAAGTGCCATTTTCACAGTAAAAAAAAAAAGATTCATTTTGCTTAGCTTAGTCTGTAACTTGAAAACTATGTACCGTATGGCCCTATAAACTGTGTTGGGATGAAAGCTAGCCACTTTGAGCAATGTGGGAAGTGCTGGGGCAGTTTGGGACAACAGGGCCAAAATGTCACTTTCACAGTCCCAAAGTGCCATTTTCACAGTAAAAAGGCCTGGTTCACTTTTGCTTAGCTTAGTCTGTAACTTGAAAACTATGTACCGTATGGCCCTATAAACTGTGTTGGGATGAAAGCTAGCAACTTTGAGCAATGTGGGAAGTGCTGGGGCAGTTTGGGACAACAGGGCCAAAACCCTAACCCTAACCCCAACCCTTTCACAGTCCCAAAGTGCCATTTTCACAGTAAAAAAAAAAAGATTCATTTTGCTTAGCTTAGTCTGTAACTTGAAAACTATGTACCGTATGGCCCTATAAACTGTGTTGGGATGAAAGCTAGCCACTTTGAGCAATGTGGGAAGTGCTGGGGCAGTTTGGGACAACAGGGCCAAAATGTCACTTTCACAGTCCCAAAGTGCCATTTTCACAGTAAAAAGGCCTGGTTCACTTTTGCTTAGCTTAGTCTGTAACTTGAAAACTATGTACCGTATGGCCCTATAAACTGTGTTGGGATGAAAGCTAGCCACTTTGAGCAATGTGGGAAGTGCTGGGGCAGTTTGGGACAACAGGGCCAAAACCCTAACCCTAACCCTAACCCTTTCACAGTCCCAAAGTGCCATTTTCACAGTAAAAAAAAAAAGATTCATTTTGCTTAGCTTAGTCTGTAACTTGAAAACTATGTACCGTATGGCCCTATAAACTGTGTTGGGATGAAAGCTAGCCACTTTGAGCAATGTGGGAAGTGCTGGGGCAGTTTGGGACAACAGGGCCAAAACCCTAACCCTAACCCCAACCCTTTCACAGTCCCAAAGTGCCATTTTCACAGTAAAAAAAAAAAGATTCATTTTGCTTAGCTTAGTCTGTAACTTGAAAACTATGTACCGTATGGCCCTATAAACTGTGTTGGGATGAAAGCTAGCCACTTTGAGCAATGTGGGAAGTGCTGGGGCAGTTTGGGACAACAGGGCCAAAATGTCACTTTCACAGTCCCAAAGTGCCATTTTCACAGTAAAAAGGCCTGGTTCACTTTTGCTTAGCTTAGTCTGTAACTTGAAAACTATGTACCGTATGGCCCTATAAACTGTGTTGGGATGAAAGCTAGCCACTTTGAGCAATGTGGGAAGTGCTGGGGCAGTTTGGGACAACAGGGCCAAAACCCTAACCCTAACCGTAACCCTTTCACAGTCCCAAAGTGCCATTTTCACAGTAAAAAAAAAAATATTAATTTTGCTTAGCTTAGTCTGTAACTTGAAAACTATGTACCGTATGGCCCTATAAACTGTGTTGGGATGAAAGCTAGCCACTTTGAGCAATGTGGGAAGTGCTGGGGCAGTTTGGGACAACAGGGCCAAAATGTCACTTTCACAGTCCCAAAGTGCCATTTTCACAGTAAAAAGGCCTGGTTCACTTTTGCTTAGCTTAGTCTGTAACTTGAAAACTATGTACCGTATGGCCCTATAAACTGTGTTGGGATGAAAGCTAGCCACTTTGAGCAATGTGGGAAGTGCTGGGGCAGTTTGGGACAACAGGGCCAAAATGTCACTTTCACAGTCCCAAAGTGCCGTTTTCACAGTAAAAAGGCCTGGTTCACTTTTGCTTAGCTTAGTCTGTAACTTGAAAACTATGTACCGTATGGCCCTATAAACTGTGTTGGGATGAAAGCTAGCCACTTTGAGCAATGTGGGAAGTGCTGGGGCAGTTTGGGACAACAGGGCCAAAACCCTAACCCTAACCCTAACCCTTTCACAGTCCCAAAGTGCCATTTTCACAGTAAAAAAAAAAAGATTCATTTTGCTTAGCTTAGTCTGTAACTTGAAAACTATGTACCGTATGGCCCTATAAACTGTGTTGGGATGAAAGCTAGCCACTTTGAGCAATGTGGGAAGTGCTGGGGCAGTTTGGGACAACAGGGCCAAAATGTCACTTTCACAGTCCCAAAGTGCCATTTTCACAGTAAAAAGGCCTGGTTCACTTTTGCTTAGCTTAGTCTGTAACTTGAAAACTATGTACCGTATGGCCCTATAAACTGTGTTGGGATGAAAGCTAGCCACTTTGAGCAATGTGGGAAGTGCTGGGGCAGTTTGGGACAACAGGGCCAAAATGTCACTTTCACAGTCCCAAAGTGCCGTTTTCACAGTAAAAAGGCCTGGTTCACTTTTGCTTAGCTTAGTCTGTAACTTGAAAACTATGTACCGTATGGCCCTATAAACTGTGTTGGGATGAAAGCTAGCCACTTTGAGCAATGTGGGAAGTGCTGGGGCAGTTTGGGACAACAGGGCCAAAACCCTAACCCTAACCCTAACCCTTTCACAGTCCCAAAGTGCCATTTTCACAGTAAAAAAAAAAAGATTCATTTTGCTTAGCTTAGTCTGTAACTTGAAAACTATGTACCGTATGGCCCTATAAACTGTGTTGGGATGAAAGCTAGCCACTTTGAGCAATGTGGGAAGTGCTGGGGCAGTTTGGGACAACAGGGCCAAAATGTCACTTTCACAGTCCCAAAGTGCCATTTTCACAGTAAAAAGGCCTGGTTCACTTTTGCTTAGCTTAGTCTGTAACTTGAAAACTATGTACCGTATGGCCCTATAAACTGTGTTGGGATGAAAGCTAGCCACTTTGAGCAATGTGGGAAGTGCTGGGGCAGTTTGGGACAACAGGGCCAAAACCCTAACCCTAACCCCAACCCTTTCACAGTCCCAAAGTGCCATTTTCACAGTAAAAAAAAAAAGATTCATTTTGCTTAGCTTAGTCTGTAACTTGAAAACTATGTACCGTATGGCCCTATAAACTGTGTTGGGATGAAAGCTAGCCACTTTGAGCAATGTGGGAAGTGCTGGGGCAGTTTGGGACAACAGGGCCAAAATGTCACTTTCACAGTCCCAAAGTGCCATTTTCACAGTAAAAAGGCCTGGTTCACTTTTGCTTAGCTTAGTCTGTAACTTGAAAACTATGTACCGTATGGCCCTATAAACTGTGTTGGGATGAAAGCTAGCCACTTTGAGCAATGTGGGAAGTGCTGGGGCAGTTTGGGACAACAGGGCCAAAACCCTAACCCTAACCCTAACCCTTTCACAGTCCCAAAGTGCCATTTTCACAGTAAAAAAAAAAAGATTCATTTTGCTTAGCTTAGTCTGTAACTTGAAAACTATGTACCGTATGGCCCTATAAACTGTGTTGGGATGAAAGCTAGCCACTTTGAGCAATGTGGGAAGTGCTGGGGCAGTTTGGGACAACAGGGCCAAAACCCTAACCCTAACCCCAACCCTTTCACAGTCCCAAAGTGCCATTTTCACAGTAAAAAAAAAAAGATTCATTTTGCTTAGCTTAGTCTGTAACTTGAAAACTATGTACCGTATGGCCCTATAAACTGTGTTGGGATGAAAGCTAGCCACTTTGAGCAATGTGGGAAGTGCTGGGGCAGTTTGGGACAACAGGGCCAAAACCCTAACCCTAACCCTAACCCTTTCACAGTCCCAAAGTGCCATTTTCACAGTAAAAAAAAAAAGATTCATTTTGCTTAGCTTAGTCTGTAACTTGAAAACTATGTACCGTATGGCCCTATAAACTGTGTTGGGATGAAAGCTAGCCACTTTGAGCAATGTGGGAAGTGCTGGGGCAGTTTGGGACAACAGGGCCAAAACCCTAACCCTAACCCCAACCCTTTCACTGTCCCAAAGTGCCATTTTCACAGTAAAAAAAAAAAGATTCATTTTGCTTAGCTTAGTCTGTAACTTGAAAACTATGTACCGTATGGCCCTATAAACTGTGTTGGGATGAAAGCTAGCCACTTTGAGCAATGTGGGAAGTGCTGGGGCAGTTTGGGACAACAGGGCCAAAATGTCACTTTCACAGTCCCAAAGTGCCATTTTCACAGTAAAAAGGCCTGGTTCACTTTTGCTTAGCTTAGTCTGTAACTTGAAAACTATGTACCGTATGGCCCTATAAACTGTGTTGGGATGAAAGCTAGCCACTTTGAGCAATGTGGGAAGTGCTGGGGCAGTTTGGGACAACAGGGCCAAAACCCTAACCCTAACCCTAACCCTTTCACAGTCCCAAAGTGCCATTTTCACAGTAAAAAAAAAAAGATTCATTTTGCTTAGCTTAGTCTGTAACTTGAAAACTATGTACCGTATGGCCCTATAAACTGTGTTGGGATGAAAGCTAGCCACTTTGAGCAATGTGGGAAGTGCTGGGGCAGTTTGGGACAACAGGGCCAAAATGTCACTTTCACAGTCCCAAAGTGCCATTTTCACAGTAAAAAGGCCTGGTTCACTTTTGCTTAGCTTAGTCTGTAACTTGAAAACTATGTACCGTATGGCCCTATAAACTGTGTTGGGATGAAAGCTAGCCACTTTGAGCAATGTGGGAAGTGCTGGGGCAGTTTGGGACAACAGGGCCAAAATGTCACTTTCACAGTCCCAAAGTGCCGTTTTCACAGTAAAAAGGCCTGGTTCACTTTTGCTTAGCTTAGTCTGTAACTTGAAAACTATGTACCGTATGGCCCTATAAACTGTGTTGGGATGAAAGCTAGCCACTTTGAGCAATGTGGGAAGTGCTGGGGCAGTTTGGGACAACAGGGCCAAAATGTCACTTTCACAGTCCCAAAGTGCCATTTTCACAGTAAAAAGGCCTGGTTCACTTTTGCTTAGCTTAGTCTGTAACTTGAAAACTATGTACCGTATGGCCCTATAAACTGTGTTGGGATGAAAGCTAGCCACTTTGAGCAATGTGGGAAGTGCTGGGGCAGTTTGGGACAACAGGGCCAAAATGTCACTTTCACAGTCCCAAAGTGCCGTTTTCACAGTAAAAAGGCCTGGTTCACTTTTGCTTAGCTTAGTCTGTAACTTGAAAACTATGTACCGTATGGCCCTATAAACTGTGTTGGGATGAAAGCTAGCCACTTTGAGCAATGTGGGAAGTGCTGGGGCAGTTTGGGACAACAGGGCCAAAATGTCACTTTCACAGTCCCAAAGTGCCATTTTCACAGTAAAAAGGCCTGGTTCACTTTTGCTTAGCTTAGTCTGTAACTTGAAAACTATGTACCGTATGGCCCTATAAACTGTGTTGGGATGAAAGCTAGCCACTTTGAGCAATGTGGGAAGTGCTGGGGCAGTTTGGGACAACAGGGCCAAAACCCTAACCCTAACCCTAACCCTTTCACAGTCCCAAAGTGCCATTTTCACAGTAAAAAAAAAAAGATTCATTTTGCTTAGCTTAGTCTGTAACTTGAAAACTATGTACCGTATGGCCCTATAAACTGTGTTGGGATGAAAGCTAGCCACTTTGAGCAATGTGGGAAGTGCTGGGGCAGTTTGGGACAACAGGGCCAAAATGTCACTTTCACAGTCCCAAAGTGCCATTTTCACAGTAAAAAGGCCTGGTTCACTTTTGCTTAGCTTAGTCTGTAACTTGAAAACTATGTACCGTATGGCCCTATAAACTGTGTTGGGATGAAAGCTAGCCACTTTGAGCAATGTGGGAAGTGCTGGGGCAGTTTGGGACAACAGGGCCAAAATGTCACTTTCACAGTCCCAAAGTGCCGTTTTCACAGTAAAAAGGCCTGGTTCACTTTTGCTTAGCTTAGTCTGTAACTTGAAAACTATGTACCGTATGGCCCTATAAACTGTGTTGGGATGAAAGCTAGCCACTTTGAGCAATGTGGGAAGTGCTGGGGCAGTTTGGGACAACAGGGCCAAAATGTCACTTTCACAGTCCCAAAGTGCCATTTTCACAGTAAAAAGGCCTGGTTCACTTTTGCTTAGCTTAGTCTGTAACTTGAAAACTATGTACCGTATGGCCCTATAAACTGTGTTGGGATGAAAGCTAGCCACTTTGAGCAATGTGGGAAGTGCTGGGGCAGTTTGGGACAACAGGGCCAAAATGTCACTTTCACAGTCCCAAAGTGCCATTTTCACAGTAAAAAGGCCTGGTTCACTTTTGCTTAGCTTAGTCTGTAACTTGAAAACTATGTACCGTATGGCCCTATAAACTGTGTTGGGATGAAAGCTAGCCACTTTGAGCAATGTGGGAAGTGCTGGGGCAGTTTGGGACAACAGGGCCAAAACCCTAACCCTAACCCTAACCCTTTCACAGTCCCAAAGTGCCATTTTCACAGTAAAAAAAAAAAGATTCATTTTGCTTAGCTTAGTCTGTAACTTGAAAACTATGTACCGTATGGCCCTATAAACTGTGTTGGGATGAAAGCTAGCCACTTTGAGCAATGTGGGAAGTGCTGGGGCAGTTTGGGACAACAGGGCCAAAATGTCACTTTCACAGTCCCAAAGTGCCATTTTCACAGTAAAAAGGCCTGGTTCACTTTTGCTTAGCTTAGTCTGTAACTTGAAAACTATGTACCGTATGGCCCTATAAACTGTGTTGGGATGAAAGCTAGCCACTTTGAGCAATGTGGGAAGTGCTGGGGCAGTTTGGGACAACAGGGCCAAAATGTCACTTTCACAGTCCCAAAGTGCCGTTTTCACAGTAAAAAGGCCTGGTTCACTTTTGCTTAGCTTAGTCTGTAACTTGAAAACTATGTACCGTATGGCCCTATAAACTGTGTTGGGATGAAAGCTAGCCACTTTGAGCAATGTGGGAAGTGCTGGGGCAGTTTGGGACAACAGGGCCAAAACCCTAACCCTAACCCTAACCCTTTCACAGTCCCAAAGTGCCATTTTCACAGTAAAAAAAAAAAGATTCATTTTGCTTAGCTTAGTCTGTAACTTGAAAACTATGTACCGTATGGCCCTATAAACTGTGTTGGGATGAAAGCTAGCCACTTTGAGCAATGTGGGAAGTGCTGGGGCAGTTTGGGACAACAGGGCCAAAATGTCACTTTCACAGTCCCAAAGTGCCATTTTCACAGTAAAAAGGCCTGGTTCACTTTTGCTTAGCTTAGTCTGTAACTTGAAAACTATGTACCGTATGGCCCTATAAACTGTGTTGGGATGAAAGCTAGCCACTTTGAGCAATGTGGGAAGTGCTGGGGCAGTTTGGGACAACAGGGCCAAAACCCTAACCCTAACCCTAACCCTTTCACAGTCCCAAAGTGCCATTTTCACAGTAAAAAAAAAAAGATTCATTTTGCTTAGCTTAGTCTGTAACTTGAAAACTATGTACCGTATGGCCCTATAAACTGTGTTGGGATGAAAGCTAGCCACTTTGAGCAATGTGGGAAGTGCTGGGGCAGTTTGGGACAACAGGGCCAAAATGTCACTTTCACAGTCCCAAAGTGCCATTTTCACAGTAAAAAGGCCTGGTTCACTTTTGCTTAGCTTAGTCTGTAACTTGAAAACTATGTACCGTATGGCCCTATAAACTGTGTTGGGATGAAAGCTAGCCACTTTGAGCAATGTGGGAAGTGCTGGGGCAGTTTAGGACAACAGGGCCAAAATGTCACTTTCACAGTCCCAAAGTGCCGTTTTCACAGTAAAAAGGCCTGGTTCACTTTTGCTTAGCTTAGTCTGTAACTTGAAAACTATGTACCGTATGGCCCTATAAACTGTGTTGGGATGAAAGCTAGCCACTTTGAGCAATGTGGGAAGTGCTGGGGCAGTTTGGGACAACAGGGCCAAAATGTCACTTTCACAGTCCCAAAGTGCCATTTTCACAGTAAAAAGGCCTGGTTCACTTTTGCTTAGCTTAGTCTGTAACTTGAAAACTATGTACCGTATGGCCCTATAAACTGTGTTGGGATGAAAGCTAGCCACTTTGAGCAATGTGGGAAGTGCTGGGGCAGTTTGGGACAACAGGGCCAAAATGTCACTTTCACAGTCCCAAAGTGCCGTTTTCACAGTAAAAAGGCCTGGTTCACTTTTGCTTAGCTTAGTCTGTAACTTGAAAACTATGTACCGTATGGCCCTATAAACTGTGTTGGGATGAAAGCTAGCCACTTTGAGCAATGTGGGAAGTGCTGGGGCAGTTTGGGACAACAGGGCCAAAACCCTAACCCTAACCCTAACCCTTTCACAGTCCCAAAGTGCCATTTTCACAGTAAAAAAAAAAAGATTCATTTTGCTTAGCTTAGTCTGTAACTTGAAAACTATGTACCGTATGGCCCTATAAACTGTGTTGGGATGAAAGCTAGCCACTTTGAGCAATGTGGGAAGTGCTGGGGCAGTTTGGGACAACAGGGCCAAAATGTCACTTTCACAGTCCCAAAGTGCCATTTTCACAGTAAAAAGGCCTGGTTCACTTTTGCTTAGCTTAGTCTGTAACTTGAAAACTATGTACCGTATGGCCCTATAAACTGTGTTGGGATGAAAGCTAGCCACTTTGAGCAATGTGGGAAGTGCTGGGGCAGTTTGGGACAACAGGGCCAAAACCCTAACCCTAACCCTAACCCTTTCACAGTCCCAAAGTGCCATTTTCACAGTAAAAAAAAAAAGATTCATTTTGCTTAGCTTAGTCTGTAACTTGAAAACTATGTACCGTATGGCCCTATAAACTGTGTTGGGATGAAAGCTAGCCACTTTGAGCAATGTGGGAAGTGCTGGGGCAGTTTGGGACAACAGGGCCAAAATGTCACTTTCACAGTCCCAAAGTGCCATTTTCACAGTAAAAAGGCCTGGTTCACTTTTGCTTAGCTTAGTCTGTAACTTGAAAACTATGTACCGTATGGCCCTATAAACTGTGTTGGGATGAAAGCTAGCCACTTTGAGCAATGTGGGAAGTGCTGGGGCAGTTTGGGACAACAGGGCCAAAATGTCACTTTCACAGTCCCAAAGTGCCGTTTTCACAGTAAAAAGGCCTGGTTCACTTTTGCTTAGCTTAGTCTGTAACTTGAAAACTATGTACCGTATGGCCCTATAAACTGTGTTGGGATGAAAGCTAGCCACTTTGAGCAATGTGGGAAGTGCTGGGGCAGTTTGGGACAACAGGGCCAAAACCCTAACCCTAACCCTAACCCTTTCACAGTCCCAAAGTGCCATTTTCACAGTAAAAAAAAAAAGATTCATTTTGCTTAGCTTAGTCTGTAACTTGAAAACTATGTACCGTATGGCCCTATAAACTGTGTTGGGATGAAAGCTAGCCACTTTGAGCAATGTGGGAAGTGCTGGGGCAGTTTGGGACAACAGGGCCAAAATGTCACTTTCACAGTCCCATAGTGCCATTTTCACAGTAAAAAGGCCTGGTTCACTTTTGCTTAGCTTAGTCTGTAACTTGAAAACTATGTACCGTATGGCCCTATAAACTGTGTTGGGATGAAAGCTAGCCACTTTGAGCAATGTGGGAAGTGCTGGGGCAGTTTGGGACAACAGGGCCAAAACCCTAACCCTAACCCTAACCCTTTCACAGTCCCAAAGTGCCATTTTCACAGTAAAAAAAGAAAGATTCATTTTGCTTAGCTTAGTCTGTAACTTGAAAACTATGTACCGTATGGCCCTATAAACTGTGTTGGGATGAAAGCTAGCCACTTTGAGCAATGTGGGAAGTGCTGGGGCAGTTTGGGACAACAGGGCCAAAACCCTAACCCTAACCCCAACCCTTTCACAGTCCCAAAGTGCCATTTTCACAGTAAAAAAAAAAAGATTAATTTTGCTTAGCTTAGTCTGTAACTTGAAAACTATGTACCGTATGGCCCTATAAACTGTGTTGGGATGAAAGCTAGCCACTTTGAGCAATGTGGGAAGTGCTGGGGCAGTTTGGGACAACAGGGCCAAAATGTCACTTTCACAGTCCCAAAGTGCCATTTTCACAGTAAAAAGGCCTGGTTCACTTTTGCTTAGCTTAGTCTGTAACTTGAAAACTATGTACCGTATGGCCCTATAAACTGTGTTGGGATGAAAGCTAGCCACTTTGAGCAATGTGGGAAGTGCTGGGGCAGTTTGGGACAACAGGGCCAAAACCCTAACCCTAACCCTAACCCTTTCACAGTCCCAAAGTGCCATTTTCACAGTAAAAAAAAAAAGATTCATTTTGCTTAGCTTAGTCTGTAACTTGAAAACTATGTACCGTATGGCCCTATAAACTGTGTTGGGATGAAAGCTAGCCACTTTGAGCAATGTGGGAAGTGCTGGGGCAGTTTGGGACAACAGGGCCAAAACCCTAACCCTAACCCCAACCCTTTCACAGTCCCAAAGTGCCATTTTCACAGTAAAAAAAAAGATTAATTTTGCTTAGCTTAGTCTGTAACTTGAAAACTATGTACCGTATGGCCCTATAAACTGTGTTGGGATGAAAGCTAGCCACTTTGAGCAATGTGGGAAGTGCTGGGGCAGTTTGGGACAACAGGGCCAAAACCCTAACCCTAACCCTAACCCTTTCACAGTCCCAAAGTGCCATTTTCACAGTAAAAAAAAAAAGATTCATTTTGCTTAGCTTAGTCTGTAACTTGAAAACTATGTACCGTATGGCCCTATAAACTGTGTTGGGATGAAAGCTAGCCACTTTGAGCAATGTGGGAAGTGCTGGGGCAGTTTGGGACAACAGGGCCAAAATGTCACTTTCACAGTCCCAAAGTGCCATTTTCACAGTAAAAAGGCCTGGTTCACTTTTGCTTAGCTTAGTCTGTAACTTGAAAACTATGTACCGTATGGCCCTATAAACTGTGTTGGGATGAAAGCTAGCCACTTTGAGCAATGTGGGAAGTGCTGGGGCAGTTTGGGACAACAGGGCCAAAACCCTAACCCTAACCCTAACCCTTTCACAGTCCCAAAGTGCCATTTTCACAGTAAAAAAAATAATATTAATTTTGCTTAGCTTAGTCTGTAACTTGAAAACTATGTACCGTATGGCCCTATAAACTGTGTTGGGATGAAAGCTAGCCACTTTGAGCAATGTGGGAAGTGCTGGGGCAGTTTGGGACAACAGGGCCAAAACCCTAACCCTAACCCCAACCCTTTCACAGTCCCAAAGTGCCATTTTCACAGTAAAAAAAAAAAGATTCATTTTGCTTAGCTTAGTCTGTAACTTGAAAACTATGTACCGTATGGCCCTATAAACTGTGTTGGGATGAAAGCTAGCCACTTTGAGCAATGTGGGAAGTGCTGGGGCAGTTTGGGACAACAGGGCCAAAATGTCACTTTCACAGTCCCAAAGTGCCATTTTCACAGTAAAAAGGCCTGGTTCACTTTTGCTTAGCTTAGTCTGTAACTTGAAAACTATGTACCGTATGGCCCTATAAACTGTGTTGGGATGAAAGCTAGCCACTTTGAGCAATGTGGGAAGTGCTGGGGCAGTTTGGGACAACAGGGCCAAAACCCTAACCCTAACCCCAACCCTTTCACAGTCCCAAAGTGCCATTTTCACAGTAAAAAAAAAAAGATTCATTTTGCTTAGCTTAGTCTGTAACTTGAAAACTATGTACCGTATGGCCCTATAAACTGTGTTGGGATGAAAGCTAGCCACTTTGAGCAATGTGGGAAGTGCTGGGGCAGTTTGGGACAACAGGGCCAAAACCCTAACCCTAACCCCAACCCTTTCACACTCCCAAAGTGCCATTTTCACAGTAAAAAAAAAAAGATTCATTTTGCTTAGCTTAGTCTGTAACTTGAAAACTATGTACCGTATGGCCCTATAAACTGTGTTGGGATGAAAGCTAGCCACTTTGAGCAATGTGGGAAGTGCTGGGGCAGTTTGGGACAACAGGGCCAAAATGTCACTTTCACAGTCCCAAAGTGCCATTTTCACAGTAAAAAGGCCTGGTTCACTTTTGCTTAGCTTAGTCTGTAACTTGAAAACTATGTACCGTATGGCCCTATAAACTGTGTTGGGATGAAAGCTAGCCACTTTGAGCAATGTGGGAAGTGCTGGGGCAGTTTGGGACAACAGGGCCAAAATGTCACTTTCACAGTCCCAAAGTGCCATTTTCACAGTAAAAAGGCCTGGTTCACTTTTGCTTAGCTTAGTCTGTAACTTGAAAACTATGTACCGTATGGCCCTATAAACTGTGTTGGGATGAAAGCTAGCCACTTTGAGCAATGTGGGAAGTGCTGGGGCAGTTTGGGACAACAGGGCCAAAACCCTAACCCTAACCCCAACCCTTTCACACTCCCAAAGTGCCATTTTCACAGTAAAAAAAAAAAGATTCATTTTGCTTAGCTTAGTCTGTAACTTGAAAACTATGTACCGTATGGCCCTATAAACTGTGTTGGGATGAAAGCTAGCCACTTTGAGCAATGTGGGAAGTGCTGGGGCAGTTTGGGACAACAGGGCCAAAATGTCACTTTCACAGTCCCAAAGTGCCATTTTCACAGTAAAAAGGCCTGGTTCACTTTTGCTTAGCTTAGTCTGTAACTTGAAAACTATGTACCGTATGGCCCTATAAACTGTGTTGGGATGAAAGCTAGCCACTTTGAGCAATGTGGGAAGTGCTGGGGCAGTTTGGGACAACAGGGCCAAAATGTCACTTTCACAGTCCCAAAGTGCCATTTTCACAGTAAAAAGGCCTGGTTCACTTTTGCTTAGCTTAGTCTGTAACTTGAAAACTATGTACCGTATGGCCCTATAAACTGTGTTGGGATGAAAGCTAGCCACTTTGAGCAATGTGGGAAGTGCTGGGGCAGTTTGGGACAACAGGGCCAAAACCCTAACCCTAACCCTAACCCTTTCACAGTCCCAAAGTGCCATTTTCACAGTAAAAAAAAAAAGATTCATTTTGCTTAGCTTAGTCTGTAACTTGAAAACTATGTACCGTATGGCCCTATAAACTGTGTTGGGATGAAAGCTAGCCACTTTGAGCAATGTGGGAAGTGCTGGGGCAGTTTGGGACAACAGGGCCAAAACCCTAACCCTAACCCCAACCCTTTCACACTCCCAAAGTGCCATTTTCACAGTAAAAAAAAAAAGATTCATTTTGCTTAGCTTAGTCTGTAACTTGAAAACTATGTACCGTATGGCCCTATAAACTGTGTTGGGATGAAAGCTAGCCACTTTGAGCAATGTGGGAAGTGCTGGGGCAGTTTGGGACAACAGGGCCAAAATGTCACTTTCACAGTCCCAAAGTGCCATTTTCACAGTAAAAAGGCCTGGTTCACTTTTGCTTAGCTTAGTCTGTAACTTGAAAACTATGTACCGTATGGCCCTATAAACTGTGTTGGGATGAAAGCTAGCCACTTTGAGCAATGTGGGAAGTGCTGGGGCAGTTTGGGACAACAGGGCCAAAATGTCACTTTCACAGTCCCAAAGTGCCATTTTCACAGTAAAAAGGCCTGGTTCACTTTTGCTTAGCTTAGTCTGTAACTTGAAAACTATGTACCGTATGGCCCTATAAACTGTGTTGGGATGAAAGCTAGCCACTTTGAGCAATGTGGGAAGTGCTGGGGCAGTTTGGGACAACAGGGCCAAAACCCTAACCCTAACCCCAACCCTTTCACACTCCCAAAGTGCCATTTTCACAGTAAAAAAAAAAAGATTCATTTTGCTTAGCTTAGTCTGTAACTTGAAAACTATGTACCGTATGGCCCTATAAACTGTGTTGGGATGAAAGCTAGCCACTTTGAGCAATGTGGGAAGTGCTGGGGCAGTTTGGGACAACAGGGCCAAAATGTCACTTTCACAGTCCCAAAGTGCCATTTTCACAGTAAAAAGGCCTGGTTCACTTTTGCTTAGCTTAGTCTGTAACTTGAAAACTATGTACCGTATGGCCCTATAAACTGTGTTGGGATGAAAGCTAGCCACTTTGAGCAATGTGGGAAGTGCTGGGGCAGTTTGGGACAACAGGGCCAAAATGTCACTTTCACAGTCCCAAAGTGCCATTTTCACAGTAAAAAGGCCTGGTTCACTTTTGCTTAGCTTAGTCTGTAACTTGAAAACTATGTACCGTATGGCCCTATAAACTGTGTTGGGATGAAAGCTAGCCACTTTGAGCAATGTGGGAAGTGCTGGGGCAGTTTGGGACAACAGGGCCAAAACCCTAACCCTAACCCTAACCCTTTCACAGTCCCAAAGTGCCATTTTCACAGTAAAAAAAAAAAGATTCATTTTGCTTAGCTTAGTCTGTAACTTGAAAACTATGTACCGTATGGCCCTATAAACTGTGTTGGGATGAAAGCTAGCCACTTTGAGCAATGTGGGAAGTGCTGGGGCAGTTTGGGACAACAGGGCCAAAACCCTAACCCTAACCCCAACCCTTTCACACTCCCAAAGTGCCATTTTCACAGTAAAAAAAAAAAGATTCATTTTGCTTAGCTTAGTCTGTAACTTGAAAACTATGTACCGTATGGCCCTATAAACTGTGTTGGGATGAAAGCTAGCCACTTTGAGCAATGTGGGAAGTGCTGGGGCAGTTTGGGACAACAGGGCCAAAATGTCACTTTCACAGTCCCAAAGTGCCATTTTCACAGTAAAAAGGCCTGGTTCACTTTTGCTTAGCTTAGTCTGTAACTTGAAAACTATGTACCGTATGGCCCTATAAACTGTGTTGGGATGAAAGCTAGCCACTTTGAGCAATGTGGGAAGTGCTGGGGCAGTTTGGGACAACAGGGCCAAAATGTCACTTTCACAGTCCCAAAGTGCCATTTTCACAGTAAAAAGGCCTGGTTCACTTTTGCTTAGCTTAGTCTGTAACTTGAAAACTATGTACCGTATGGCCCTATAAACTGTGTTGGGATGAAAGCTAGCCACTTTGAGCAATGTGGGAAGTGCTGGGGCAGTTTGGGACAACAGGGCCAAAACCCTAACCCTAACCCCAACCCTTTCACACTCCCAAAGTGCCATTTTCACAGTAAAAAAAAAAAGATTCATTTTGCTTAGCTTAGTCTGTAACTTGAAAACTATGTACCGTATGGCCCTATAAACTGTGTTGGGATGAAAGCTAGCCACTTTGAGCAATGTGGGAAGTGCTGGGGCAGTTTGGGACAACAGGGCCAAAATGTCACTTTCACAGTCCCAAAGTGCCATTTTCACAGTAAAAAGGCCTGGTTCACTTTTGCTTAGCTTAGTCTGTAACTTGAAAACTATGTACCGTATGGCCCTATAAACTGTGTTGGGATGAAAGCTAGCCACTTTGAGCAATGTGGGAAGTGCTGGGGCAGTTTGGGACAACAGGGCCAAAATGTCACTTTCACAGTCCCAAAGTGCCATTTTCACAGTAAAAAGGCCTGGTTCACTTTTGCTTAGCTTAGTCTGTAACTTGAAAACTATGTACCGTATGGCCCTATAAACTGTGTTGGGATGAAAGCTAGCCACTTTGAGCAATGTGGGAAGTGCTGGGGCAGTTTGGGACAACAGGGCCAAAACCCTAACCCTAACCCTAACCCTTTCACAGTCCCAAAGTGCCATTTTCACAGTAAAAAAAAAAAGATTCATTTTGCTTAGCTTAGTCTGTAACTTGAAAACTATGTACCGTATGGCCCTATAAACTGTGTTGGGATGAAAGCTAGCCACTTTGAGCAATGTGGGAAGTGCTGGGGCAGTTTGGGACAACAGGGCCAAAACCCTAACCCTAACCCCAACCCTTTCACAGTCCCAAAGTGCCATTTTCACAGTAAAAAAAAAAAGATTAATTTTGCTTAGCTTAGTCTGTAACTTGAAAACTATGTACCGTATGGCCCTATAAACTGTGTTGGGATGAAAGCTAGCCACTTTGAGCAATGTGGGAAGTGCTGGGGCAGTTTGGGACAACAGGGCCAAAATGTCACTTTCACAGTCCCAAAGTGCCATTTTCACAGTAAAAAGGCCTGGTTCACTTTTGCTTAGCTTAGTCTGTAACTTGAAAACTATGTACCGTATGGCCCTATAAACTGTGTTGGGATGAAAGCTAGCCACTTTGAGCAATGTGGGAAGTGCTGGGGCAGTTTGGGACAACAGGGCCAAAACCCTAACCCTAACCCTTTCACAGTCCCAAAGTGCCATTTTCACAGTAAAAAAAAAAAGATTCATTTTGCTTAGCTTAGTCTGTAACTTGAAAACTATGTACCGTATGGCCCTATAAACTGTGTTGGGATGAAAGCTAGCCACTTTGAGCAATGTGGGAAGTGCTGGGGCAGTTTGGGACAACAGGGCCAAAATGTCACTTTCACAGTCCCAAAGTGCCATTTTCACAGTAAAAAGGCCTGGTTCACTTTTGCTTAGCTTAGTCTGTAACTTGAAAACTATGTACCGTATGGCCCTATAAACTGTGTTGGGATGAAAGCTAGCCACTTTGAGCAATGTGGGAAGTGCTGGGGCAGTTTGGGACAACAGGGCCAAAACCCTAACCCTAACCCTAACCC
Source organism: Protomyctophum bolini (assembly GCF_963924005.1). Taxonomy (NCBI): domain Eukaryota; kingdom Metazoa; phylum Chordata; class Actinopteri; order Myctophiformes; family Myctophidae; genus Protomyctophum; species Protomyctophum bolini. The sequence goes on from NW_027665535.1 coordinate 184,078, forward strand.
TTTCACAGTCCCAAAGTGCCATTTTCACAGTAAAAAAAAAAAGATTCATTTTGCTTAGCTTAGTCTGTAACTTGAAAACTATGTACCGTATGGCCCTATAAACTGTGTTGGGATGAAAGCTAGCCACTTTGAGCAATGTGGGAAGTGCTGGGGCAGTTTGGGACAACAGGGCCAAAACCCTAACCCTAACCCCAACCCTTTCACAGTCCCAAAGTGCCATTTTCACAGTAAAAAAAAAAAGATTAATTTTGCTTAGCTTAGTCTGTAACTTGAAAACTATGTACCGTATGGCCCTATAAACTGTGTTGGGATGAAAGCTAGCCAATTTGAGCAATGTGGGAAGTGCTGGGGCAGTTTGGGACAACAGGGCCAAAATGTCACTTTCACAGTCCCAAAGTGCCATTTTCACAGTAAAAAGGCCTGGTTCACTTTTGCTTAGCTTAGTCTGTAACTTGAAAACTATGTACCGTATGGCCCTATAAACTGTGTTGGGATGAAAGCTAGCCACTTTGAGCAATGTGGGAAGTGCTGGGGCAGTTTGGGACAACAGGGCCAAAACCCTAACCCTAACCCCAACCCTTTCACAGTCCCAAAGTGCCATTTTCACAGTAAAAAAAAAAAGATTCATTTTGCTTAGCTTAGTCTGTAACTTGAAAACTATGTACCGTATGGCCCTATAAACTGTGTTGGGATGAAAGCTAGCCACTTTGAGCAATGTGGGAAGTGCTGGGGCAGTTTGGGACAACAGGGCCAAAACCCTAACCCTAACCCCAACCCTTTCACAGTCCCAAAGTGCCATTTTCACAGTAAAAAAAAAAGATTCATTTTGCTTAGCTTAGTCTGTAACTTGAAAACTATGTACCGTATGGCCCTATAAACTGTGTTGGGATGAAAGCTAGCCACTTTGAGCAATGTGGGAAGTGCTGGGGCAGTTTGGGACAACAGGGCCAAAACCCTAACCCTAACCCTAACCCTTTCACAGTCCCAAAGTGCCATTTTCACAGTAAAAAAAAAAAGATTAATTTTGCTTAGCTTAGTCTGTAACTTGAAAACTATGTACCGTATGGCCCTATAAACTGTGTTGGGATGAAAGCTAGCCACTTTGAGCAATGTGGGAAGTGCTGGGGCAGTTTGGGACAACAGGGCCAAAACCCTAACCCTAACCCCAACCCTTTCACAGTCCCAAAGTGCCATTTTCACAGTAAAAAAAAAATGATTCATTTTGCTTAGCTTAGTCTGTAACTTGAAAACTATGTACCGTATGGCCCTATAAACTGTGTTGGGATGAAAGCTAGCCACTTTGAGCAATGTGGGAAGTGCTGGGGCAGTTTGGGACAACAGGGCCAAAACCCTAACCCTAACCCTAACCCTTTCACAGTCCCAAAGTGCCATTTTCACAGTAAAAAAAAAAAGATTCATTTTGCTTAGCTTAGTCTGTAACTTGAAAACTATGTACCGTATGGCCCTATAAACTGTGTTGGGATGAAAGCTAGCCACTTTGAGCAATGTGGGAAGTGCTGGGGCAGTTTGGGACAACAGGGCCAAAATGTCACTTTCACAGTCCCAAAGTGTCATTTTCACAGTAAAAAGGCCTGGTTCACTTTTGCTTAGCTTAGTCTGTAACTTGAAAACTATGTACCGTATGGCCCTATAAACTGTGTTGGGATGAAAGCTAGCCACTTTGAGCAATGTGGGAAGTGCTGGGGCAGTTTGGGACAACAGGGCCAAAACCCTAACCCTAACCCTAACCCTTTCACAGTCCCAAAGTGCCATTTTCACAGTAAAAAAAAAAAGATTCATTTTGCTTAGCTTAGTCTGTAACTTGAAAACTATGTACCGTATGGCCCTATAAACTGTGTTGGGATGAAAGCTAGCCACTTTGAGCAATGTGGGAAGTGCTGGGGCAGTTTGGGACAACAGGGCCAAAACCCTAACCCTAACCCCAACCCTTTCACAGTCCCAAAGTGCCATTTTCACAGTAAAAAAAAAAAGATTCATTTTGCTTAGCTTAGTCTGTAACTTGAAAACTATGTACCGTATGGCCCTATAAACTGTGTTGGGATGAAAGCTAGCCACTTTGAGCAATGTGGGAAGTGCTGGGGCAGTTTGGGACAACAGGGCCAAAATGTCACTTTCACAGTCCCAAAGTGCCATTTTCACAGTAAAAAGGCCTGGTTCACTTTTGCTTAGCTTAGTCTGTAACTTGAAAACTATGTACCGTATGGCCCTATAAACTGTGTTGGGATGAAAGCTAGCCACTTTGAGCAATGTGGGAAGTGCTGGGGCAGTTTGGGACAACAGGGCCAAAATGTCACTTTCACAGTCCCAAAGTGCCATTTTCACAGTAAAAAGGCCTGGTTCACTTTTGCTTAGCTTAGTCTGTAAATTGAAAACTATGTACCGTATGGCCCTAAAAACTGTGTTGGGATGAAAGCTAGCCACTTTGAGCAATGTGGGAAGTGCTGGGGCAGTTTGGGACAACAGGGCCAAAACCCTAACCCTAACCCTTTCACAGTCCCAAAGTGCCATTTTCACAGTAAAAAAAAAAAGATTCATTTTGCTTAGCTTAGTCTGTAACTTGAAAACTATGTACCGTATGGCCCTATAAACTGTGTTGGGATGAAAGCTAGCCACTTTGAGCAATGTGGGAAGTGCTGGGGCAGTTTGGGACAACAGGGCCAAAACCCTAACCCTAACCCCAACCCTTTCACAGTCCCAAAGTGCCATTTTCACAGTAAAAAAAAAAAGATTAATTTTGCTTAGCTTAGTCTGTAACTTGAAAACTATGTACCGTATGGCCCTATAAACTGTGTTGGGATGAAAGCTAGCCACTTTGAGCAATGTGGGAAGTGCTGGGGCAGTTTGGGACAACAGGGCCAAAATGTCACTTTCACAGTCCCAAAGTGCCATTTTCACAGTAAAAAGGCCTGGTTCACTTTTGCTTAGCTTAGTCTGTAACTTGAAAACTATGTACCGTATGGCCCTATAAACTGTGTTGGGATGAAAGCTAGCCACTTTGAGCAATGTGGGAAGTGCTGGGGCAGTTTGGGACAACAGGGCCAAAATGTCACTTTCACAGTCCCAAAGTGCCATTTTCACAGTAAAAAGGCCTGGTTCACTTTTGCTTAGCTTAGTCTGTAAATTGAAAACTATGTACCGTATGGCCCTAAAAACTGTGTTGGGATGAAAGCTAGCCACTTTGAGCAATGTGGGAAGTGCTGGGGCAGTTTGGGACAACAGGGCCAAAACCCTAACCCTAACCCTTTCACAGTCCCAAAGTGCCATTTTCACAGTAAAAAAAAAAAGATTAATTTTGCTTAGCTTAGTCTGTAACTTGAAAACTATGTACCGTATGGCCCTATAAACTGTGTTGGGATGAAATCTAGCCACTTTGAGCAATGTGGGAAGTGCTGGGGCAGTTTGGGACAACAGGGCCAAAATGTCACTTTCACAGTCCCAAAGTGCCGTTTTCACAGTAAAAAGGCCTGGTTCACTTTTGCTTAGCTTAGTCTGTAACTTGAAAACTATGTACCGTATGGCCCTATAAACTGTGTTGGGATGAAAGCTAGCCACTTTGAGCAATGTGGGAAGTGCTGGGGCAGTTTGGGACAACAGGGCCAAAATGTCACTTTCACAGTCCCAAAGTGCCATTTTCACAGTAAAAAGGCCTGGTTCACTTTTGCTTAGCTTAGTCTGTAACTTGAAAACTATGTACCGTATGGCCCTATAAACTGTGTTGGGATGAAAGCTAGCCACTTTGAGCAATGTGGGAAGTGCTGGGGCAGTTTGGGACAACAGGGCCAAAATGTCACTTTCACAGTCCCAAAGTGCCATTTTCACAGTAAAAAGGCCTGGTTCACTTTTGCTTAGCTTAGTCTGTAACTTGAAAACTATGTACCGTATGGCCCTAAAAACTGTGTTGGGATGAAAGCTAGCCACTTTGAGCAATGTGGGAAGTGCTGGGGCAGTTTGGGACAACAGGGCCAAAACCCTAACCCTAACCCTTTCACAGTCCCAAAGTGCCATTTTCACAGTAAAAAAAAAAAGATTCATTTTGCTTAGCTTAGTCTGTAACTTGAAAACTATGTACCGTATGGCCCTATAAACTGTGTTGGGATGAAAGCTAGCCACTTTGAGCAATGTGGGAAGTGCTGGGGCAGTTTGGGACAACAGGGCCAAAATGTCACTTTCACAGTCCCAAAGTGCCATTTTCACAGTAAAAAGGCCTGGTTCACTTTTGCTTAGCTTAGTCTGTAACTTGAAAACTATGTACCGTATGGCCCTATAAACTGTGTTGGGATGAAAGCTAGCCACTTTGAGCAATGTGGGAAGTGCTGGGGCAGTTTGGGACAACAGGGCCAAAATGTCACTTTCACAGTCCCAAAGTGCCATTTTCACAGTAAAAAGGCCTGGTTCACTTTTGCTTAGCTTAGTCTGTAACTTGAAAACTATGTACCGTATGGCCCTATAAACTGTGTTGGGATGAAAGCTAGCCACTTTGAGCAATGTGGGAAGTGCTGGGGCAGTTTGGGACAACAGGGCCAAAATGTCACTTTCACAGTCCCAAAGTGCCATTTTCATAGTAAAAAGGCCTGGTTCACTTTTGCTTAGCTTAGTCTGTAACTTGAAAACTATGTACCGTATGGCCCTATAAACTGTGTTGGGATGAAAGCTAGCCACTTTGAGCAATGTGGGAAGTGCTGGGGCAGTTTGGGACAACAGGGCCAAAATGTCACTTTCACAGTCCCAAAGTGCCGTTTTCACAGTAAAAAGGCCTGGTTCACTTTTGCTTAGCTTAGTCTGTAACTTGAAAACTATGTACCGTATGGCCCTATAAACTGTGTTGGGATGAAAGCTAGCCACTTTGAGCAATGTGGGAAGTGCTGGGGCAGTTTGGGACAACAGGGCCAAAACCCTAACCCTAACCCTAACCCTTTCACAGTCCCAAAGTGCCATTTTCACAGTAAAAAAAAAAAGATTAATTTTGCTTAGCTTAGTCTGTAACTTGAAAACTATGTACAGTATGGCCCTATAAACTGTGTTGGGATGAAAGCTAGCCACTTTGAGCAATGTGGGAAGTGCTGGGGCAGTTTGGGACAACAGGGCCAAAATGTCACTTTCACAGTCCCAAAGTGCCATTTTCACAGTAAAAAGGCCTGGTTCACTTTTGCTTAGCTTAGTCTGTAACTTGAAAACTATGTACCGTATGGCCCTATAAACTGTGTTGGGATGAAAGCTAGCCACTTTGAGCAATGTGGGAAGTGCTGGGGCAGTTTGGGACAACAGGGCCAAAATGTCACTTTCACAGTCCCAAAGTGCCATTTTCACAGTAAAAAGGCCTGGTTCACTTTTGCTTAGCTTAGTCTGTAAATTGAAAACTATGTACCGTATGGCCCTAAAAACTGTGTTGGGATGAAAGCTAGCCACTTTGAGCAATGTGGGAAGTGCTGGGGCAGTTTGGGACAACAGGGCCAAAACCCTAACCCTAACCCTTTCACAGTCCCAAAGTGCCATTTTCACAGTAAAAAAAAAAAGATTAATTTTGCTTAGCTTAGTCTGTAACTTGAAAACTATGTACCGTATGGCCCTATAAACTGTGTTGGGATGAAATCTAGCCACTTTGAGCAATGTGGGAAGTGCTGGGGCAGTTTGGGACAACAGGGCCAAAATGTCACTTTCACAGTCCCAAAGTGCCGTTTTCACAGTAAAAAGGCCTGGTTCACTTTTGCTTAGCTTAGTCTGTAACTTGAAAACTATGTACCGTATGGCCCTATAAACTGTGTTGGGATGAAAGCTAGCCACTTTGAGCAATGTGGGAAGTGCTGGGGCAGTTTGGGACAACAGGGCCAAAATGTCACTTTCACAGTCCCAAAGTGCCATTTTCACAGTAAAAAGGCCTGGTTCACTTTTGCTTAGCTTAGTCTGTAACTTGAAAACTATGTACCGTATGGCCCTATAAACTGTGTTGGGATGAAAGCTAGCCACTTTGAGCAATGTGGGAAGTGCTGGGGCAGTTTGGGACAACAGGGCCAAAATGTCACTTTCACAGTCCCAAAGTGCCATTTTCACAGTAAAAAGGCCTGGTTCACTTTTGCTTAGCTTAGTCTGTAACTTGAAAACTATGTACCGTATGGCCCTAAAAACTGTGTTGGGATGAAAGCTAGCCACTTTGAGCAATGTGGGAAGTGCTGGGGCAGTTTGGGACAACAGGGCCAAAACCCTAACCCTAACCCTTTCACAGTCCCAAAGTGCCATTTTCACAGTAAAAAAAAAAAGATTAATTTTGCTTAGCTTAGTCTGTAACTTGAAAACTATGTACCGTATGGCCCTATAAACTGTGTTGGGATGAAAGCTAGCCACTTTGAGCAATGTGGGAAGTGCTGGGGCAGTTTGGGACAACAGGGCCAAAATGTCACTTTCACAGTCCCAAAGTGCCATTTTCACAGTAAAAAGGCCTGGTTCACTTTTGCTTAGCTTAGTCTGTAACTTGAAAACTATGTACGGTATGGCCCTATAAACTGTGTTGGGATGAAAGCTAGCCACTTTGAGCAATGTGGGAAGTGCTGGGGCAGTTTGGGACAACAGGGCCAAAACCCTAACCCTAACCCTAACCCTTTCACAGTCCCAAAGTGCCATTTTCACAGTAAAAAAAAAAAGATTAATTTTGCTTAGCTTAGTCTGTAACTTGAAAACTATGTACCGTATGGCCCTATAAACTGTGTTGGGATGAAAGCTAGCCACTTTGAGCAATGTGGGAAGTGCTGGGGCAGTTTGGGACAACAGGGCCAAAATGTCACTTTCACAGTCCCAAAGTGCCATTTTCACAGTAAAAAGGCCTGGTTCACTTTTGCTTAGCTTAGTCTGTAACTTGAAAACTATGTACCGTATGGCCCTATAAACTGTGTTGGGATGAAAGCTAGCCACTTTGAGCAATGTGGGAAGTGCTGGGGCAGTTTGGGACAACAGGGCCAAAATGTCACTTTCACAGTCCCAAAGTGCCATTTTCACAGTAAAAAGGCCTGGTTCACTTTTGCTTAGCTTAGTCTGTAACTTGAAAACTATGTACCGTATGGCCCTATAAACTGTGTTGGGATGAAAGCTAGCCACTTTGAGCAATGTGGGAAGTGCTGGGGCAGTTTGGGACAACAGGGCCAAAATGTCACTTTCACAGTCCCAAAGTGCCATTTTCATAGTAAAAAGGCCTGGTTCACTTTTGCTTAGCTTAGTCTGTAACTTGAAAACTATGTACCGTATGGCCCTATAAACTGTGTTGGGATGAAAGCTAGCCACTTTGAGCAATGTGGGAAGTGCTGGGGCAGTTTGGGACAACAGGGCCAAAATGTCACTTTCACAGTCCCAAAGTGCCGTTTTCACAGTAAAAAGGCCTGGTTCACTTTTGCTTAGCTTAGTCTGTAACTTGAAAACTATGTACCGTATGGCCCTATAAACTGTGTTGGGATGAAAGCTAGCCACTTTGAGCAATGTGGGAAGTGCTGGGGCAGTTTGGGACAACAGGGCCAAAACCCTAACCCTAACCCTAACCCTTTCACAGTCCCAAAGTGCCATTTTCACAGTAAAAAAAAAAGATTAATTTTGCTTAGCTTAGTCTGTAACTTGAAAACTATGTACAGTATGGCCCTATAAACTGTGTTGGGATGAAAGCTAGCCACTTTGAGCAATGTGGGAAGTGCTGGGGCAGTTTGGGACAACAGGGCCAAAATGTCACTTTCAAAGTCCCAAAGTGCCATTTTCACAGTAAAAAGGCCTGGTTCACTTTTGCTTAGCTTAGTCTGTAACTTGAAAACTATGTACCGTATGGCCCTATAAACTGTGTTGGGATGAAAGCTAGCCACTTTGAGCAATGTGGGAAGTGCTGGGGCAGTTTGGGACAACAGGGCCAAAACCCTAACCCTAACCCCAACCCTTTCACACTCCCAAAGTGCCATTTTCACAGTAAAAAAAAAAAGATTCATTTTGCTTAGCTTAGTCTGTAACTTGAAAACTATGTACCGTATGGCCCTATAAACTGTGTTGGGATGAAAGCTAGCCACTTTGAGCAATGTGGGAAGTGCTGGGGCAGTTTGGGACAACAGGGCCAAAATGTCACTTTCACAGTCCCAAAGTGCCATTTTCACAGTAAAAAGGCCTGGTTCACTTTTGCTTAGCTTAGTCTGTAACTTGAAAACTATGTACCGTATGGCCCTATAAACTGTGTTGGGATGAAAGCTAGCCACTTTGAGCAATGTGGGAAGTGCTGGGGCAGTTTGGGACAAAAGGGCCAAAATGTCACTTTCACAGTCCCAAAGTGCCATTTTCACAGTAAAAAGGCCTGGTTCACTTTTGCTTAGCTTAGTCTGTAACTTGAAAACTATGTACCGTATGGCCCTATAAACTGTGTTGGGATGAAAGCTAGCCACTTTGAGCAATGTGGGAAGTGCTGGGGCAGTTTGGGACAACAGGGCCAAAACCCTAACCCTAACCCTAACCCTTTCACAGTCCCAAAGTGCCATTTTCACAGTAAAAAAAAAAAGATTCATTTTGCTTAGCTTAGTCTGTAACTTGAAAACTATGTACCGTATGGCCCTATAAACTGTGTTGGGATGAAAGCTAGCCACTTTGAGCAATGTGGGAAGTGCTGGGGCAGTTTGGGACAACAGGGCCAAAACCCTAACCCTAACCCCAACCCTTTCACAGTCCCAAAGTGCCATTTTCACAGTAAAAAAAAAAAGATTAATTTTGCTTAGCTTAGTCTGTAACTTGAAAACTATGTACCGTATGGCCCTATAAACTGTGTTGGGATGAAAGCTAGCCACTTTGAGCAATGTGGGAAGTGCTGGGGCAGTTTGGGACAACAGGGCCAAAATGTCACTTTCACAGTCCCAAAGTGCCATTTTCACAGTAAAAAGGCCTGGTTCACTTTTGCTTAGCTTAGTCTGTAACTTGAAAACTATGTACCGTATGGCCCTATAAACTGTGTTGGGATGAAAGCTAGCCACTTTGAGCAATGTGGGAAGTGCTGGGGCAGTTTGGGACAACAGGGCCAAAACCCTAACCCTAACCCCAACCCTTTCACAGTCCCAAAGTGCCATTTTCACAGTAAAAAAAAAAAGATTCATTTTGCTTAGCTTAGTCTGTAACTTGAAAACTATGTACCGTATGGCCCTATAAACTGTGTTGGGATGAAAGCTAGCCACTTTGAGCAATGTGGGAAGTGCTGGGGCAGTTTGGGACAACAGGGCCAAAACCCTAACCCTAACCCCAACCCTTTCACAGTCCCAAAGTGCCATTTTCACAGTAAAAAAAAAAGATTCATTTTGCTTAGCTTAGTCTGTAACTTGAAAACTATGTACCGTATGGCCCTATAAACTGTGTTGGGATGAAAGCTAGCCACTTTGAGCAATGTGGGAAGTGCTGGGGCAGTTTGGGACAACAGGGCCAAAACCCTAACCCTAACCCTAACCCTTTCACAGTCCCAAAGTGCCATTTTCACAGTAAAAAAAAAAAGATTAATTTTGCTTAGCTTAGTCTGTAACTTGAAAACTATGTACCGTATGGCCCTATAAACTGTGTTGGGATGAAAGCTAGCCACTTTGAGCAATGTGGGAAGTGCTGGGGCAGTTTGGGACAACAGGGCCAAAACCCTAACCCTAACCCCAACCCTTTCACAGTCCCAAAGTGCCATTTTCACAGTAAAAAAAAAATGATTCATTTTGCTTAGCTTAGTCTGTAACTTGAAAACTATGTACCGTATGGCCCTATAAACTGTGTTGGGATGAAAGCTAGCCACTTTGAGCAATGTGGGAAGTGCTGGGGCAGTTTGGGACAACAGGGCCAAAACCCTAACCCTAACCCTAACCCTTTCACAGTCCCAAAGTGCCATTTTCACAGTAAAAAAAAAAAGATTCATTTTGCTTAGCTTAGTCTGTAACTTGAAAACTATGTACCGTATGGCCCTATAAACTGTGTTGGGATGAAAGCTAGCCACTTTGAGCAATGTGGGAAGTGCTGGGGCAGTTTGGGACAACAGGGCCAAAATGTCACTTTCACAGTCCCAAAGTGTCATTTTCACAGTAAAAAGGCCTGGTTCACTTTTGCTTAGCTTAGTCTGTAACTTGAAAACTATGTACCGTATGGCCCTATAAACTGTGTTGGGATGAAAGCTAGCCACTTTGAGCAATGTGGGAAGTGCTGGGGCAGTTTGGGACAACAGGGCCAAAACCCTAACCCTAACCCTAACCCTTTCACAGTCCCAAAGTGCCATTTTCACAGTAAAAAAAAAAAGATTCATTTTGCTTAGCTTAGTCTGTAACTTGAAAACTATGTACCGTATGGCCCTATAAACTGTGTTGGGATGAAAGCTAGCCACTTTGAGCAATGTGGGAAGTGCTGGGGCAGTTTGGGACAACAGGGCCAAAACCCTAACCCTAACCCCAACCCTTTCACAGTCCCAAAGTGCCATTTTCACAGTAAAAAAAAAAAGATTCATTTTGCTTAGCTTAGTCTGTAACTTGAAAACTATGTACCGTATGGCCCTATAAACTGTGTTGGGATGAAAGCTAGCCACTTTGAGCAATGTGGGAAGTGCTGGGGCAGTTTGGGACAACAGGGCCAAAATGTCACTTTCACAGTCCCAAAGTGCCATTTTCACAGTAAAAAGGCCTGGTTCACTTTTGCTTAGCTTAGTCTGTAACTTGAAAACTATGTACCGTATGGCCCTATAAACTGTGTTGGGATGAAAGCTAGCCACTTTGAGCAATGTGGGAAGTGCTGGGGCAGTTTGGGACAACAGAGCCAAAATGTCACTTTCACAGTCCCAAAGTGCCATTTTCACAGTAAAAAGGCCTGGTTCACTTTTGCTTAGCTTAGTCTGTAAATTGAAAACTATGTACCGTATGGCCCTAAAAACTGTGTTGGGATGAAAGCTAGCCACTTTGAGCAATGTGGGAAGTGCTGGGGCAGTTTGGGACAACAGGGCCAAAACCCTAACCCTAACCCTTTCACAGTCCCAAAGTGCCATTTTCACAGTAAAAAAAATAATATTCATTTTGCTTAGCTTAGTCTGTAACTTGAAAACTATGTACCGTATGGCCCTATAAACTGTGTTGGGATGAAAGCTAGCCACTTTGAGCAATGTGGGAAGTGCTGGGGCAGTTTGGGACAACAGGGCCAAAACCCTAACCCTAACCCCAACCCTTTCACAGTCCCAAAGTGCCATTTTCACAGTAAAAAAAAAAGATTAATTTTGCTTAGCTTCGTCTGTAACTTGAAAACTATGTACCGTATGGCCCTATAAACTGTGTTGGGATGAAAGCTAGCCACTTTGAGCAATGTGGGAAGTGCTGGGGCAGTTTGGGACAACAGGGCCAAAATGTCACTTTCACAGTCCCAAAGTGCCATTTTCACAGTAAAAAGGCCTGGTTCACTTTTGCTTAGCTTAGTCTGTAACTTGAAAACTATGTACCGTATGGCCCTATAAACTGTGTTGGGATGAAAGCTAGCCACTTTGAGCAATGTGGGAAGTGCTGGGGCAGTTTGGGACAACAGGGCCAAAATGTCACTTTCACAGTCCCAAAGTGCCATTTTCACAGTAAAAAGGCCTGGTTCACTTTTGCTTAGCTTAGTCTGTAAATTGAAAACTATGTACCGTATGGCCCTAAAAACTGTGTTGGGATGAAAGCTAGCCACTTTGAGCAATGTGGGAAGTGCTGGGGCAGTTTGGGACAACAGGGCCAAAACCCTAACCCTAACCCTTTCACAGTCCCAAAGTGCCATTTTCACAGTAAAAAAAAAAAGATTAATTTTGCTTAGCTTAGTCTGTAACTTGAAAACTATGTACCGTATGGCCCTATAAACTGTGTTGGGATGAAATCTAGCCACTTTGAGCAATGTGGGAAGTGCTGGGGCAGTTTGGGACAACAGGGCCAAAATGTCACTTTCACAGTCCCAAAGTGCCGTTTTCACAGTAAAAAGGCCTGGTTCACTTTTGCTTAGCTTAGTCTGTAACTTGAAAACTATGTACCGTATGGCCCTATAAATTGTGTTGGGATGAAAGCTAGCCACTTTGAGCAATGTGGGAAGTGCTGGGGCAGTTTGGGACAACAGGGCCAAAATGTCACTTTCACAGTCCCAAAGTGCCATTTTCACAGTAAAAAAAAAACAGATTCATTTTGCTTAGCTTAGTCTGTAACTTGAAAACTATGTACCGTATGGCCCTATAAACTGTGTTGGGATGAAAGCTAGCCACTTTGAGCAATGTGGGAAGTGCTGGGGCAGTTTGGGACAACAGGGCCAAAACCCTAACCCTAACCCCAACCCTTTCACAGTCCCAAAGTGCCATTTTCACAGTAAAAAAAAAAAGATTAATTTTGCTTAGCTTAGTCTGTAACTTGAAAACTATGTACCGTATGGCCCTATAAACTGTGTTGGGATGAAAGCTAGCCACTTTGAGCAATGTGGGAAGTGCTGGGGCAGTTTGGGACAACAGGGCCAAAATGTCACTTTCACAGTCCCAAAGTGCCATTTTCACAGTAAAAAGGCCTGGTTCACTTTTGCTTAGCTTAGTCTGTAACTTGAAAACTATGTACCGTATGGCCCTATAAACTGTGTTGGGATGAAAGCTAGCCACTTTGAGCAATGTGGGAAGTGCTGGGGCAGTTTGGGACAACAGGGCCAAAACCCTAACCCTAACCCCAACCCTTTCACAGTCCCAAAGTGCCATTTTCACAGTAAAAAAAAAAAGATTCATTTTGCTTAGCTTAGTCTGTAACTTGAAAACTATGTACCGTATGGCCCTATAAACTGTGTTGGGATGAAAGCTAGCCACTTTGAGCAATGTGGGAAGTGCTGGGGCAGTTTGGGACAACAGGGCCAAAACCCTAACCCTAACCCCAACCCTTTCACAGTCCCAAAGTGCCATTTTCACAGTAAAAAAAAAAGATTCATTTTGCTTAGCTTAGTCTGTAACTTGAAAACTATGTACCGTATGGCCCTATAAACTGTGTTGGGATGAAAGCTAGCCACTTTGAGCAATGTGGGAAGTGCTGGGGCAGTTTGGGACAACAGGGCCAAAACCCTAACCCTAACCCTAACCCTTTCACAGTCCCAAAGTGCCATTTTCACAGTAAAAAAAAAAAGATTAATTTTGCTTAGCTTAGTCTGTAACTTGAAAACTATGTACCGTATGGCCCTATAAACTGTGTTGGGATGAAAGCTAGCCACTTTGAGCAATGTGGGAAGTGCTGGGGCAGTTTGGGACAACAGGGCCAAAACCCTAACCCTAACCCCAACCCTTTCACAGTCCCAAAGTGCCATTTTCACAGTAAAAAAAAAATGATTCATTTTGCTTAGCTTAGTCTGTAACTTGAAAACTATGTACCGTATGGCCCTATAAACTGTGTTGGGATGAAAGCTAGCCACTTTGAGCAATGTGGGAAGTGCTGGGGCAGTTTGGGACAACAGGGCCAAAACCCTAACCCTAACCCTAACCCTTTCACAGTCCCAAAGTGCCATTTTCACAGTAAAAAAAAAAAGATTCATTTTGCTTAGCTTAGTCTGTAACTTGAAAACTATGTACCGTATGGCCCTATAAACTGTGTTGGGATGAAAGCTAGCCACTTTGAGCAATGTGGGAAGTGCTGGGGCAGTTTGGGACAACAGGGCCAAAATGTCACTTTCACAGTCCCAAAGTGTCATTTTCACAGTAAAAAGGCCTGGTTCACTTTTGCTTAGCTTAGTCTGTAACTTGAAAACTATGTACCGTATGGCCCTATAAACTGTGTTGGGATGAAAGCTAGCCACTTTGAGCAATGTGGGAAGTGCTGGGGCAGTTTGGGACAACAGGGCCAAAACCCTAACCCTAACCCTAACCCTTTCACAGTCCCAAAGTGCCATTTTCACAGTAAAAAAAAAAAGATTCATTTTGCTTAGCTTAGTCTGTAACTTGAAAACTATGTACCGTATGGCCCTATAAACTGTGTTGGGATGAAAGCTAGCCACTTTGAGCAATGTGGGAAGTGCTGGGGCAGTTTGGGACAACAGGGCCAAAACCCTAACCCTAACCCCAACCCTTTCACAGTCCCAAAGTGCCATTTTCACAGTAAAAAAAAAAAGATTCATTTTGCTTAGCTTAGTCTGTAACTTGAAAACTATGTACCGTATGGCCCTATAAACTGTGTTGGGATGAAAGCTAGCCACTTTGAGCAATGTGGGAAGTGCTGGGGCAGTTTGGGACAACAGGGCCAAAATGTCACTTTCACAGTCCCAAAGTGCCATTTTCACAGTAAAAAGGCCTGGTTCACTTTTGCTTAGCTTAGTCTGTAACTTGAAAACTATGTACCGTATGGCCCTATAAACTGTGTTGGGATGAAAGCTAGCCACTTTGAGCAATGTGGGAAGTGCTGGGGCAGTTTGGGACAACAGAGCCAAAATGTCACTTTCACAGTCCCAAAGTGCCATTTTCACAGTAAAAAGGCCTGGTTCACTTTTGCTTAGCTTAGTCTGTAAATTGAAAACTATGTACCGTATGGCCCTAAAAACTGTGTTGGGATGAAAGCTAGCCACTTTGAGCAATGTGGGAAGTGCTGGGGCAGTTTGGGACAACAGGGCCAAAACCCTAACCCTAACCCTTTCACAGTCCCAAAGTGCCATTTTCACAGTAAAAAAAATAATATTCATTTTGCTTAGCTTAGTCTGTAACTTGAAAACTATGTACCGTATGGCCCTATAAACTGTGTTGGGATGAAAGCTAGCCACTTTGAGCAATGTGGGAAGTGCTGGGGCAGTTTGGGACAACAGGGCCAAAACCCTAACCCTAACCCCAACCCTTTCACAGTCCCAAAGTGCCATTTTCACAGTAAAAAAAAAAAGATTAATTTTGCTTAGCTTCGTCTGTAACTTGAAAACTATGTACCGTATGGCCCTATAAACTGTGTTGGGATGAAAGCTAGCCACTTTGAGCAATGTGGGAAGTGCTGGGGCAGTTTGGGACAACAGGGCCAAAATGTCACTTTCACAGTCCCAAAGTGCCATTTTCACAGTAAAAAGGCCTGGTTCACTTTTGCTTAGCTTAGTCTGTAACTTGAAAACTATGTACCGTATGGCCCTATAAACTGTGTTGGGATGAAAGCTAGCCACTTTGAGCAATGTGGGAAGTGCTGGGGCAGTTTGGGACAACAGGGCCAAAATGTCACTTTCACAGTCCCAAAGTGCCATTTTCACAGTAAAAAGGCCTGGTTCACTTTTGCTTAGCTTAGTCTGTAAATTGAAAACTATGTACCGTATGGCCCTAAAAACTGTGTTGGGATGAAAGCTAGCCACTTTGAGCAATGTGGGAAGTGCTGGGGCAGTTTGGGACAACAGGGCCAAAACCCTAACCCTAACCCTTTCACAGTCCCAAAGTGCCATTTTCACAGTAAAAAAAAAAAGATTAATTTTGCTTAGCTTAGTCTGTAACTTGAAAACTATGTACCGTATGGCCCTATAAACTGTGTTGGGATGAAATCTAGCCACTTTGAGCAATGTGGGAAGTGCTGGGGCAGTTTGGGACAACAGGGCCAAAATGTCACTTTCACAGTCCCAAAGTGCCGTTTTCACAGTAAAAAGGCCTGGTTCACTTTTGCTTAGCTTAGTCTGTAACTTGAAAACTATGTACCGTATGGCCCTATAAATTGTGTTGGGATGAAAGCTAGCCACTTTGAGCAATGTGGGAAGTGCTGGGGCAGTTTGGGACAACAGGGCCAAAATGTCACTTTCACAGTCCCAAAGTGCCATTTTCACAGTAAAAAGGCCTGGTTCACTTTTGCTTAGCTTAGTCTGTAACTTGAAAACTATGTACCGTATGGCCCTATAAACTGTGTTGGGATGAAAGCTAGCCACTTTGAGCAATGTGGGAAGTGCTGGGGCAGTTTGGGACAACAGGGCCAAAATGTCACTTTCACAGTCCCAAAGTGCCATTTTCACAGTAAAAAGGCCTGGTTCACTTTTGCTTAGCTTAGTCTGTAAATTGAAAACTATGTACCGTATGGCCCTAAAAACTGTGTTGGGATGAAAGCTAGCCACTTTGAGCAATGTGGGAAGTGCTGGGGCAGTTTGGGACAACAGGGCCAAAACCCTAACCCTAACCCTTTCACAGTCCCAAAGTGCCATTTTCACAGTAAAAAAAAAAAGATTCATTTTGCTTAGCTTAGTCTGTAACTTGAAAACTATGTACCGTATGGCCCTATAAACTGTGTTGGGATGAAAGCTAGCCACTTTGAGCAATGTGGGAAGTGCTGGGGCAGTTTGGGACAACAGGGCCAAAACCCTAACCCTAACCCCAACCCTTTCACAGTCCCAAAGTGCCATTTTCACAGTAAAAAAAAAAAGATTAATTTTGCTTAGCTTAGTCTGTAACTTGAAAACTATGTACCGTATGGCCCTATAAACTGTGTTGGGATGAAAGCTAGCCACTTTGAGCAATGTGGGAAGTGCTGGGGCAGTTTGGGACAACAGGGCCAAAATGTCACTTTCACAGTCCCAAAGTGCCATTTTCACAGTAAAAAGGCCTGGTTCACTTTTGCTTAGCTTAGTCTGTAACTTGAAAACTATGTACCGTATGGCCCTATAAACTGTGTTGGGATGAAAGCTAGCCACTTTGAGCAATGTGGGAAGTGCTGGGGCAGTTTGGGACAACAGGGCCAAAATGTCACTTTCACAGTCCCAAAGTGCCATTTTCACAGTAAAAAGGCCTGGTTCACTTTTGCTTAGCTTAGTCTGTAAATTGAAAACTATGTACCGTATGGCCCTAAAAACTGTGTTGGGATGAAAGCTAGCCACTTTGAGCAATGTGGGAAGTGCTGGGGCAGTTTGGGACAACAGGGCCAAAACCCTAACCCTAACCCTTTCACAGTCCCAAAGTGCCATTTTCACAGTAAAAAAAAAAAGATTAATTTTGCTTAGCTTAGTCTGTAACTTGAAAACTATGTACCGTATGGCCCTATAAACTGTGTTGGGATGAAATCTAGCCACTTTGAGCAATGTGGGAAGTGCTGGGGCAGTTTGGGACAACAGGGCCAAAATGTCACTTTCACAGTCCCAAAGTGCCGTTTTCACAGTAAAAAGGCCTGGTTCACTTTTGCTTAGCTTAGTCTGTAACTTGAAAACTATGTACCGTATGGCCCTATAAACTGTGTTGGGATGAAAGCTAGCCACTTTGAGCAATGTGGGAAGTGCTGGGGCAGTTTGGGACAACAGGGCCAAAATGTCACTTTCACAGTCCCAAAGTGCCATTTTCACAGTAAAAAGGCCTGGTTCACTTTTGCTTAGCTTAGTCTGTAACTTGAAAACTATGTACCGTATGGCCCTATAAACTGTGTTGGGATGAAAGCTAGCCACTTTGAGCAATGTGGGAAGTGCTGGGGCAGTTTGGGACAACAGGGCCAAAATGTCACTTTCACAGTCCCAAAGTGCCATTTTCACAGTAAAAAGGCCTGGTTCACTTTTGCTTAGCTTAGTCTGTAACTTGAAAACTATGTACCGTATGGCCCTAAAAACTGTGTTGGGATGAAAGCTAGCCACTTTGAGCAATGTGGGAAGTGCTGGGGCAGTTTGGGACAACAGGGCCAAAACCCTAACCCTAACCCTTTCACAGTCCCAAAGTGCCATTTTCACAGTAAAAAAAAAAAGATTCATTTTGCTTAGCTTAGTCTGTAACTTGAAAACTATGTACCGTATGGCCCTATAAACTGTGTTGGGATGAAAGCTAGCCACTTTGAGCAATGTGGGAAGTGCTGGGGCAGTTTGGGACAACAGGGCCAAAATGTCACTTTCACAGTCCCAAAGTGCCATTTTCACAGTAAAAAGGCCTGGTTCACTTTTGCTTAGCTTAGTCTGTAACTTGAAAACTATGTACCGTATGGCCCTATAAACTGTGTTGGGATGAAAGCTAGCCACTTTGAGCAATGTGGGAAGTGCTGGGGCAGTTTGGGACAACAGGGCCAAAATGTCACTTTCACAGTCCCAAAGTGCCATTTTCACAGTAAAAAGGCCTGGTTCACTTTTGCTTAGCTTAGTCTGTAACTTGAAAACTATGTACCGTATGGCCCTATAAACTGTGTTGGGATGAAAGCTAGCCACTTTGAGCAATGTGGGAAGTGCTGGGGCAGTTTGGGACAACAGGGCCAAAATGTCACTTTCACAGTCCCAAAGTGCCATTTTCATAGTAAAAAGGCCTGGTTCACTTTTGCTTAGCTTAGTCTGTAACTTGAAAACTATGTACCGTATGGCCCTATAAACTGTGTTGGGATGAAAGCTAGCCACTTTGAGCAATGTGGGAAGTGCTGGGGCAGTTTGGGACAACAGGGCCAAAATGTCACTTTCACAGTCCCAAAGTGCCGTTTTCACAGTAAAAAGGCCTGGTTCACTTTTGCTTAGCTTAGTCTGTAACTTGAAAACTATGTACCGTATGGCCCTATAAACTGTGTTGGGATGAAAGCTAGCCACTTTGAGCAATGTGGGAAGTGCTGGGGCAGTTTGGGACAACAGGGCCAAAACCCTAACCCTAACCCTAACCCTTTCACAGTCCCAAAGTGCCATTTTCACAGTAAAAAAAAAAAGATTAATTTTGCTTAGCTTAGTCTGTAACTTGAAAACTATGTACAGTATGGCCCTATAAACTGTGTTGGGATGAAAGCTAGCCACTTTGAGCAATGTGGGAAGTGCTGGGGCAGTTTGGGACAACAGGGCCAAAATGTCACTTTCACAGTCCCAAAGTGCCATTTTCACAGTAAAAAGGCCTGGTTCACTTTTGCTTAGCTTAGTCTGTAACTTGAAAACTATGTACCGTATGGCCCTATAAACTGTGTTGGGATGAAAGCTAGCCACTTTGAGCAATGTGGGAAGTGCTGGGGCAGTTTGGGACAACAGGGCCAAAATGTCACTTTCACAGTCCCAAAGTGCCATTTTCACAGTAAAAAGGCCTGGTTCACTTTTGCTTAGCTTAGTCTGTAAATTGAAAACTATGTACCGTATGGCCCTAAAAACTGTGTTGGGATGAAAGCTAGCCACTTTGAGCAATGTGGGAAGTGCTGGGGCAGTTTGGGACAACAGGGCCAAAACCCTAACCCTAACCCTTTCACAGTCCCAAAGTGCCATTTTCACAGTAAAAAAAAAAAGATTAATTTTGCTTAGCTTAGTCTGTAACTTGAAAACTATGTACCGTATGGCCCTATAAACTGTGTTGGGATGAAATCTAGCCACTTTGAGCAATGTGGGAAGTGCTGGGGCAGTTTGGGACAACAGGGCCAAAATGTCACTTTCACAGTCCCAAAGTGCCGTTTTCACAGTAAAAAGGCCTGGTTCACTTTTGCTTAGCTTAGTCTGTAACTTGAAAACTATGTACCGTATGGCCCTATAAACTGTGTTGGGATGAAAGCTAGCCACTTTGAGCAATGTGGGAAGTGCTGGGGCAGTTTGGGACAACAGGGCCAAAATGTCACTTTCACAGTCCCAAAGTGCCATTTTCACAGTAAAAAGGCCTGGTTCACTTTTGCTTAGCTTAGTCTGTAACTTGAAAACTATGTACCGTATGGCCCTATAAACTGTGTTGGGATGAAAGCTAGCCACTTTGAGCAATGTGGGAAGTGCTGGGGCAGTTTGGGACAACAGGGCCAAAATGTCACTTTCACAGTCCCAAAGTGCCATTTTCACAGTAAAAAGGCCTGGTTCACTTTTGCTTAGCTTAGTCTGTAACTTGAAAACTATGTACCGTATGGCCCTAAAAACTGTGTTGGGATGAAAGCTAGCCACTTTGAGCAATGTGGGAAGTGCTGGGGCAGTTTGGGACAACAGGGCCAAAACCCTAACCCTAACCCTTTCACAGTCCCAAAGTGCCATTTTCACAGTAAAAAAAAAAAGATTCATTTTGCTTAGCTTAGTCTGTAACTTGAAAACTATGTACCGTATGGCCCTATAAACTGTGTTGGGATGAAAGCTAGCCACTTTGAGCAATGTGGGAAGTGCTGGGGCAGTTTGGGACAACAGGGCCAAAATGTCACTTTCACAGTCCCAAAGTGCCATTTTCACAGTAAAAAGGCCTGGTTCACTTTTGCTTAGCTTAGTCTGTAACTTGAAAACTATGTACGGTATGGCCCTATAAACTGTGTTGGGATGAAAGCTAGCCACTTTGAGCAATGTGGGAAGTGCTGGGGCAGTTTGGGACAACAGGGCCAAAACCCTAACCCTAACCCTAACCCTTTCACAGTCCCAAAGTGCCATTTTCACAGTAAAAAAAAAAAGATTAATTTTGCTTAGCTTAGTCTGTAACTTGAAAACTATGTACCGTATGGCCCTATAAACTGTGTTGGGATGAAAGCTAGCCACTTTGAGCAATGTGGGAAGTGCTGGGGCAGTTTGGGACAACAGGGCCAAAATGTCACTTTCACAGTCCCAAAGTGCCATTTTCACAGTAAAAAGGCCTGGTTCACTTTTGCTTAGCTTAGTCTGTAACTTGAAAACTATGTACCGTATGGCCCTATAAACTGTGTTGGGATGAAAGCTAGCCACTTTGAGCAATGTGGGAAGTGCTGGGGCAGTTTGGGACAACAGGGCCAAAATGTCACTTTCACAGTCCCAAAGTGCCATTTTCACAGTAAAAAGGCCTGGTTCACTTTTGCTTAGCTTAGTCTGTAACTTGAAAACTATGTACCGTATGGCCCTATAAACTGTGTTGGGATGAAAGCTAGCCACTTTGAGCAATGTGGGAAGTGCTGGGGCAGTTTGGGACAACAGGGCCAAAATGTCACTTTCACAGTCCCAAAGTGCCATTTTCATAGTAAAAAGGCCTGGTTCACTTTTGCTTAGCTTAGTCTGTAACTTGAAAACTATGTACCGTATGGCCCTATAAACTGTGTTGGGATGAAAGCTAGCCACTTTGAGCAATGTGGGAAGTGCTGGGGCAGTTTGGGACAACAGGGCCAAAATGTCACTTTCACAGTCCCAAAGTGCCGTTTTCACAGTAAAAAGGCCTGGTTCACTTTTGCTTAGCTTAGTCTGTAACTTGAAAACTATGTACCGTATGGCCCTATAAACTGTGTTGGGATGAAAGCTAGCCACTTTGAGCAATGTGGGAAGTGCTGGGGCAGTTTGGGACAACAGGGCCAAAACCCTAACCCTAACCCTAACCCTTTCACAGTCCCAAAGTGCCATTTTCACAGTAAAAAAAAAAAGATTAATTTTGCTTAGCTTAGTCTGTAACTTGAAAACTATGTACAGTATGGCCCTATAAACTGTGTTGGGATGAAAGCTAGCCACTTTGAGCAATGTGGGAAGTGCTGGGGCAGTTTGGGACAACAGGGCCAAAATGTCACTTTCACAGTCCCAAAGTGCCATTTTCACAGTAAAAAGGCCTGGTTCACTTTTGCTTAGCTTAGTCTGTAACTTGAAAACTATGTACCGTATGGCCCTATAAACTGTGTTGGGATGAAAGCTAGCCACTTTGAGCAATGTGGGAAGTGCTGGGGCAGTTTGGGACAACAGGGCCAAAACCCTAACCCTAACCCCAACCCTTTCACACTCCCAAAGTGCCATTTTCACAGTAAAAAAAAAAAGATTCATTTTGCTTAGCTTAGTCTGTAACTTGAAAACTATGTACCGTATGGCCCTATAAACTGTGTTGGGATGAAAGCTAGCCACTTTGAGCAATGTGGGAAGTGCTGGGGCAGTTTGGGACAACAGGGCCAAAATGTCACTTTCACAGTCCCAAAGTGCCATTTTCACAGTAAAAAGGCCTGGTTCACTTTTGCTTAGCTTAGTCTGTAACTTGAAAACTATGTACCGTATGGCCCTATAAACTGTGTTGGGATGAAAGCTAGCCACTTTGAGCAATGTGGGAAGTGCTGGGGCAGTTTGGGACAAAAGGGCCAAAATGTCACTTTCACAGTCCCAAAGTGCCATTTTCACAGTAAAAAGGCCTGGTTCACTTTTGCTTAGCTTAGTCTGTAACTTGAAAACTATGTACCGTATGGCCCTATAAACTGTGTTGGGATGAAAGCTAGCCACTTTGAGCAATGTGGGAAGTGCTGGGGCAGTTTGGGACAACAGGGCCAAAACCCTAACCCTAACCCTAACCCTTTCACAGTCCCAAAGTGCCATTTTCACAGTAAAAAAAAAAAGATTCATTTTGCTTAGCTTAGTCTGTAACTTGAAAACTATGTACCGTATGGCCCTATAAACTGTGTTGGGATGAAAGCTAGCCACTTTGAGCAATGTGGGAAGTGCTGGGGCAGTTTGGGACAACAGGGCCAAAACCCTAACCCTAACCCCAACCCTTTCACAGTCCTAAAGTGCCATTTTCACAGTAAAAAAAAAAAGATTAATTTTGCTTAGCTTAGTCTGTAACTTGAAAACTATGTACCGTATGGCCCTATAAACTGTGTTGGGATGAAAGCTAGCCACTTTGAGCAATGTGGGAAGTGCTGGGGCAGTTTGGGACAACAGGGCCAAAATGTCACTTTCACAGTCCCAAAGTGCCATTTTCACAGTAAAAAGGCCTGGTTCACTTTTGCTTAGCTTAGTCTGTAACTTGAAAACTATGTACCGTATGGCCCTATAAACTGTGTTGGGATGAAAGCTAGCCACTTTGAGCAATGTGGGAAGTGCTGGGGCAGTTTGGGACAACAGGGCCAAAACCCTAACCCTAACCCTAACCCTTTCACAGTCCCAAAGTGCCATTTTCACAGTAAAAAAAAAAAGATTCATTTTGCTTAGCTTAGTCTGTAACTTGAAAACTATGTACCGTATGGCCCTATAAACTGTGTTGGGATGAAAGCTAGCCACTTTGAGCAATGTGGGAAGTGCTGGGGCAGTTTGGGACAACAGGGCCAAAACCCTAACCCTAACCCCAACCCTTTCACAGTCCCAAAGTGCCATTTTCACAGTAAAAAAAAAAAGATTAATTTTGCTTAGCTTAGTCTGTAACTTGAAAACTATGTACCGTATGGCCCTATAAACTGTGTTGGGATGAAAGCTAGCCACTTTGAGCAATGTGGGAAGTGCTGGGGCAGTTTGGGACAACAGGGCCAAAATGTCACTTTCACAGTCCCAAAGTGCCATTTTCACAGTAAAAAGGCCTGGTTCACTTTTGCTTAGCTTAGTCTGTAACTTGAAAACTATGTACCGTATGGCCCTATAAACTGTGTTGGGATGAAAGCTAGCCACTTTGAGCAATGTGGGAAGTGCTGGGGCAGTTTGGGACAACAGGGCCAAAACCCTAACCCTAACCCTTTCACAGTCCCAAAGTGCCATTTTCACAGTAAAAAAAAAAAGATTCATTTTGCTTAGCTTAGTCTGTAACTTGAAAACTATGTACCGTATGGCCCTATAAACTGTGTTGGGATGAAAGCTAGCCACTTTGAGCAATGTGGGAAGTGCTGGGGCAGTTTGGGACAACAGGGCCAAAATGTCACTTTCACAGTCCCAAAGTGCCATTTTCACAGTAAAAAGGCCTGGTTCACTTTTGCTTAGCTTAGTCTGTAACTTGAAAACTATGTACCGTATGGCCCTATAAACTGTGTTGGGATGAAAGCTAGCCACTTTGAGCAATGTGGGAAGTGCTGGGGCAGTTTGGGACAACAGGGCCAAAACCCTAACCCTAACCCTAACCCTTTCACAGTCCCAAAGTGCCATTTTCACAGTAAAAAAAAAAAGATTCATTTTGCTTAGCTTAGTCTGTAACTTGAAAACTATGTACCGTATGGCCCTATAAACTGTGTTGGGATGAAAGCTAGCCACTTTGAGCAATGTGGGAAGTGCTGGGGCAGTTTGGGACAACAGGGCCAAAACCCTAACCCTAACCCCAACCCTTTCACAGTCCCAAAGTGCCATTTTCACAGTAAAAAAAAAAAGATTAATTTTGCTTAGCTTAGTCTGTAACTTGAAAACTATGTACCGTATGGCCCTATAAACTGTGTTGGGATGAAAGCTAGCCAATTTGAGCAATGTGGGAAGTGCTGGGGCAGTTTGGGACAACAGGGCCAAAATGTCACTTTCACAGTCCCAAAGTGCCATTTTCACAGTAAAAAGGCCTGGTTCACTTTTGCTTAGCTTAGTCTGTAACTTGAAAACTATGTACCGTATGGCCCTATAAACTGTGTTGGGATGAAAGCTAGCCACTTTGAGCAATGTGGGAAGTGCTGGGGCAGTTTGGGACAACAGGGCCAAAACCCTAACCCTAACCCCAACCCTTTCACAGTCCCAAAGTGCCATTTTCACAGTAAAAAAAAAAAGATTCATTTTGCTTAGCTTAGTCTGTAACTTGAAAACTATGTACCGTATGGCCCTATAAACTGTGTTGGGATGAAAGCTAGCCACTTTGAGCAATGTGGGAAGTGCTGGGGCAGTTTGGGACAACAGGGCCAAAACCCTAACCCTAACCCCAACCCTTTCACAGTCCCAAAGTGCCATTTTCACAGTAAAAAAAAAAGATTCATTTTGCTTAGCTTAGTCTGTAACTTGAAAACTATGTACCGTATGGCCCTATAAACTGTGTTGGGATGAAAGCTAGCCACTTTGAGCAATGTGGGAAGTGCTGGGGCAGTTTGGGACAACAGGGCCAAAACCCTAACCCTAACCCTAACCCTTTCACAGTCCCAAAGTGCCATTTTCACAGTAAAAAAAAAAAGATTAATTTTGCTTAGCTTAGTCTGTAACTTGAAAACTATGTACCGTATGGCCCTATAAACTGTGTTGGGATGAAAGCTAGCCACTTTGAGCAATGTGGGAAGTGCTGGGGCAGTTTGGGACAACAGGGCCAAAACCCTAACCCTAACCCCAACCCTTTCACAGTCCCAAAGTGCCATTTTCACAGTAAAAAAAAAATGATTCATTTTGCTTAGCTTAGTCTGTAACTTGAAAACTATGTACCGTATGGCCCTATAAACTGTGTTGGGATGAAAGCTAGCCACTTTGAGCAATGTGGGAAGTGCTGGGGCAGTTTGGGACAACAGGGCCAAAACCCTAACCCTAACCCTAACCCTTTCACAGTCCCAAAGTGCCATTTTCACAGTAAAAAAAAAAAGATTCATTTTGCTTAGCTTAGTCTGTAACTTGAAAACTATGTACCGTATGGCCCTATAAACTGTGTTGGGATGAAAGCTAGCCACTTTGAGCAATGTGGGAAGTGCTGGGGCAGTTTGGGACAACAGGGCCAAAATGTCACTTTCACAGTCCCAAAGTGTCATTTTCACAGTAAAAAGGCCTGGTTCACTTTTGCTTAGCTTAGTCTGTAACTTGAAAACTATGTACCGTATGGCCCTATAAACTGTGTTGGGATGAAAGCTAGCCACTTTGAGCAATGTGGGAAGTGCTGGGGCAGTTTGGGACAACAGGGCCAAAACCCTAACCCTAACCCTAACCCTTTCACAGTCCCAAAGTGCCATTTTCACAGTAAAAAAAAAAAGATTAATTTTGCTTAGCTTAGTCTGTAACTTGAAAACTATGTACCGTATGGCCCTATAAACTGTGTTGGGATGAAAGCTAGCCACTTTGAGCAATGTGGGAAGTGCTGGGGCAGTTTGGGACAACAGGGCCAAAACCCTAACCCTAACCCCAACCCTTTCACAGTCCCAAAGTGCCATTTTCACAGTAAAAAAAAAAAGATTCATTTTGCTTAGCTTAGTCTGTAACTTGAAAACTATGTACCGTATGGCCCTATAAACTGTGTTGGGATGAAAGCTAGCCACTTTGAGCAATGTGGGAAGTGCTGGGGCAGTTTGGGACAACAGGGCCAAAATGTCACTTTCACAGTCCCAAAGTGCCATTTTCACAGTAAAAAGGCCTGGTTCACTTTTGCTTAGCTTAGTCTGTAACTTGAAAACTATGTACCGTATGGCCCTATAAACTGTGTTGGGATGAAAGCTAGCCACTTTGAGCAATGTGGGAAGTGCTGGGGCAGTTTGGGACAACAGGGCCAAAATGTCACTTTCACAGTCCCAAAGTGCCATTTTCACAGTAAAAAGGCCTGGTTCACTTTTGCTTAGCTTAGTCTGTAAATTGAAAACTATGTACCGTATGGCCCTAAAAACTGTGTTGGGATGAAAGCTAGCCACTTTGAGCAATGTGGGAAGTGCTGGGGCAGTTTGGGACAACAGGGCCAAAACCCTAACCCTAACCCTTTCACAGTCCCAAAGTGCCATTTTCACAGTAAAAAAAAAAAGATTCATTTTGCTTAGCTTAGTCTGTAACTTGAAAACTATGTACCGTATGGCCCTATAAACTGTGTTGGGATGAAAGCTAGCCACTTTGAGCAATGTGGGAAGTGCTGGGGCAGTTTGGGACAACAGGGCCAAAACCCTAACCCTAACCCCAACCCTTTCACAGTCCCAAAGTGCCATTTTCACAGTAAAAAAAAAAAGATTAATTTTGCTTAGCTTAGTCTGTAACTTGAAAACTATGTACCGTATGGCCCTATAAACTGTGTTGGGATGAAAGCTAGCCACTTTGAGCAATGTGGGAAGTGCTGGGGCAGTTTGGGACAACAGGGCCAAAATGTCACTTTCACAGTCCCAAAGTGCCATTTTCACAGTAAAAAGGCCTGGTTCACTTTTGCTTAGCTTAGTCTGTAACTTGAAAACTATGTACCGTATGGCCCTATAAACTGTGTTGGGATGAAAGCTAGCCACTTTGAGCAATGTGGGAAGTGCTGGGGCAGTTTGGGACAACAGGGCCAAAATGTCACTTTCACAGTCCCAAAGTGCCATTTTCACAGTAAAAAGGCCTGGTTCACTTTTGCTTAGCTTAGTCTGTAAATTGAAAACTATGTACCGTATGGCCCTAAAAACTGTGTTGGGATGAAAGCTAGCCACTTTGAGCAATGTGGGAAGTGCTGGGGCAGTTTGGGACAACAGGGCCAAAACCCTAACCCTAACCCTTTCACAGTCCCAAAGTGCCATTTTCACAGTAAAAAAAAAAAGATTAATTTTGCTTAGCTTAGTCTGTAACTTGAAAACTATGTACCGTATGGCCCTATAAACTGTGTTGGGATGAAATCTAGCCACTTTGAGCAATGTGGGAAGTGCTGGGGCAGTTTGGGACAACAGGGCCAAAATGTCACTTTCACAGTCCCAAAGTGCCGTTTTCACAGTAAAAAGGCCTGGTTCACTTTTGCTTAGCTTAGTCTGTAACTTGAAAACTATGTACCGTATGGCCCTATAAATTGTGTTGGGATGAAAGCTAGCCACTTTGAGCAATGTGGGAAGTGCTGGGGCAGTTTGGGACAACAGGGCCAAAATGTCACTTTCACAGTCCCAAAGTGCCATTTTCACAGTAAAAAGGCCTGGTTCACTTTTGCTTAGCTTAGTCTGTAACTTGAAAACTATGTACCGTATGGCCCTATAAACTGTGTTGGGATGAAAGCTAGCCACTTTGAGCAATGTGGGAAGTGCTGGGGCAGTTTGGGACAACAGGGCCAAAATGTCACTTTCACAGTCCCAAAGTGCCATTTTCACAGTAAAAAGGCCTGGTTCACTTTTGCTTAGCTTAGTCTGTAAATTGAAAACTATGTACCGTATGGCCCTAAAAACTGTGTTGGGATGAAAGCTAGCCACTTTGAGCAATGTGGGAAGTGCTGGGGCAGTTTGGGACAACAGGGCCAAAACCCTAACCCTAACCCTTTCACAGTCCCAAAGTGCCATTTTCACAGTAAAAAAAAAAAGATTCATTTTGCTTAGCTTAGTCTGTAACTTGAAAACTATGTACCGTATGGCCCTATAAACTGTGTTGGGATGAAAGCTAGCCACTTTGAGCAATGTGGGAAGTGCTGGGGCAGTTTGGGACAACAGGGCCAAAACCCTAACCCTAACCCCAACCCTTTCACAGTCCCAAAGTGCCATTTTCACAGTAAAAAAAAAAAGATTAATTTTGCTTAGCTTAGTCTGTAACTTGAAAACTATGTACCGTATGGCCCTATAAACTGTGTTGGGATGAAAGCTAGCCACTTTGAGCAATGTGGGAAGTGCTGGGGCAGTTTGGGACAACAGGGCCAAAATGTCACTTTCACAGTCCCAAAGTGCCATTTTCACAGTAAAAAGGCCTGGTTCACTTTTGCTTAGCTTAGTCTGTAACTTGAAAACTATGTACCGTATGGCCCTATAAACTGTGTTGGGATGAAAGCTAGCCACTTTGAGCAATGTGGGAAGTGCTGGGGCAGTTTGGGACAACAGGGCCAAAATGTCACTTTCACAGTCCCAAAGTGCCATTTTCACAGTAAAAAGGCCTGGTTCACTTTTGCTTAGCTTAGTCTGTAAATTGAAAACTATGTACCGTATGGCCCTAAAAACTGTGTTGGGATGAAAGCTAGCCACTTTGAGCAATGTGGGAAGTGCTGGGGCAGTTTGGGACAACAGGGCCAAAACCCTAACCCTAACCCTTTCACAGTCCCAAAGTGCCATTTTCACAGTAAAAAAAAAAAGATTAATTTTGCTTAGCTTAGTCTGTAACTTGAAAACTATGTACCGTATGGCCCTATAAACTGTGTTGGGATGAAATCTAGCCACTTTGAGCAATGTGGGAAGTGCTGGGGCAGTTTGGGACAACAGGGCCAAAATGTCACTTTCACAGTCCCAAAGTGCCGTTTTCACAGTAAAAAGGCCTGGTTCACTTTTGCTTAGCTTAGTCTGTAACTTGAAAACTATGTACCGTATGGCCCTATAAACTGTGTTGGGATGAAAGCTAGCCACTTTGAGCAATGTGGGAAGTGCTGGGGCAGTTTGGGACAACAGGGCCAAAATGTCACTTTCACAGTCCCAAAGTGCCATTTTCACAGTAAAAAGGCCTGGTTCACTTTTGCTTAGCTTAGTCTGTAACTTGAAAACTATGTACCGTATGGCCCTATAAACTGTGTTGGGATGAAAGCTAGCCACTTTGAGCAATGTGGGAAGTGCTGGGGCAGTTTGGGACAACAGGGCCAAAATGTCACTTTCACAGTCCCAAAGTGCCATTTTCACAGTAAAAAGGCCTGGTTCACTTTTGCTTAGCTTAGTCTGTAACTTGAAAACTATGTACCGTATGGCCCTAAAAACTGTGTTGGGATGAAAGCTAGCCACTTTGAGCAATGTGGGAAGTGCTGGGGCAGTTTGGGACAACAGGGCCAAAACCGTAACCCTAACCCTTTCACAGTCCCAAAGTGCCATTTTCACAGTAAAAAAAAAAAGATTAATTTTGCTTAGCTTAGTCTGTAACTTGAAAACTATGTACCGTATGGCCCTATAAACTGTGTTGGGATGAAAGCTAGCCACTTTGAGCAATGTGGGAAGTGCTGGGGCAGTTTGGGACAACAGGGCCAAAATGTCACTTTCACAGTCCCAAAGTGCCATTTTCACAGTAAAAAGGCCTGGTTCACTTTTGCTTAGCTTAGTCTGTAACTTGAAAACTATGTACCGTATGGCCCTATAAACTGTGTTGGGATGAAAGCTAGCCACTTTGAGCAATGTGGGAAGTGCTGGGGCAGTTTGGGACAACAGGGCCAAAATGTCACTTTCACAGTCCCAAAGTGCCATTTTCACAGTAAAAAGGCCTGGTTCACTTTTGCTTAGCTTAGTCTGTAACTTGAAAACTATGTACCGTATGGCCCTATAAACTGTGTTGGGATGAAAGCTAGCCACTTTGAGCAATGTGGGAAGTGCTGGGGCAGTTTGGGACAACAGGGCCAAAATGTCACTTTCACAGTCCCAAAGTGCCATTTTCATAGTAAAAAGGCCTGGTTCACTTTTGCTTAGCTTAGTCTGTAACTTGAAAACTATGTACCGTATGGCCCTATAAACTGTGTTGGGATGAAAGCTAGCCACTTTGAGCAATGTGGGAAGTGCTGGGGCAGTTTGGGACAACAGGGCCAAAATGTCACTTTCACAGTCCCAAAGTGCCGTTTTCACAGTAAAAAGGCCTGGTTCACTTTTGCTTAGCTTAGTCTGTAACTTGAAAACTATGTACCGTATGGCCCTATAAACTGTGTTGGGATGAAAGCTAGCCACTTTGAGCAATGTGGGAAGTGCTGGGGCAGTTTGGGACAACAGGGCCAAAACCCTAACCCTAACCCTAACCCTTTCACAGTCCCAAAGTGCCATTTTCACAGTAAAAAAAAAAAGATTAATTTTGCTTAGCTTAGTCTGTAACTTGAAAACTATGTACAGTATGGCCCTATAAACTGTGTTGGGATGAAAGCTAGCCACTTTGAGCAATGTGGGAAGTGCTGGGGCAGTTTGGGACAACAGGGCCAAAATGTCACTTTCACAGTCCCAAAGTGCCATTTTCACAGTAAAAAGGCCTGGTTCACTTTTGCTTAGCTTAGTCTGTAACTTGAAAACTATGTACCGTATGGCCCTATAAACTGTGTTGGGATGAAAGCTAGCCACTTTGAGCAATGTGGGAAGTGCTGGGGCAGTTTGGGACAACAGGGCCAAAACCCTAACCCTAACCCTAACCCTTTCACAGTCCCAAAGTGCCATTTTCACAGTAAAAAAAAAAAGATTCATTTTGCTTAGCTTAGTCTGTAACTTGAAAACTATGTACCGTATGGCCCTATAAACTGTGTTGGGATGAAAGCTAGCCACTTTGAGCAATGTGGGAAGTGCTGGGGCAGTTTGGGACAACAGGGCCAAAATGTCACTTTCACAGTCCCAAAGTGCCATTTTCACAGTAAAAAGGCCTGGTTCACTTTTGCTTAGCTTAGTCTGTAACTTGAAAACTATGTACCGTATGGCCCTATAAACTGTGTTGGGATGAAAGCTAGCCACTTTGAGCAATGTGGGAAGTGCTGGGGCAGTTTGGGACAACAGGGCCAAAATGTCACTTTCACAGTCCCAAAGTGCCATTTTCACAGTAAAAAGGCCTGGTTCACTTTTGCTTAGCTTAGTCTGTAACTTGAAAACTATGTACCGTATGGCCCTATAAACTGTGTTGGGATGAAAGCTAGCCACTTTGAGCAATGTGGGAAGTGCTGGGGCAGTTTGGGACAACAGGGCCAAAATGTCACTTTCACAGTCCCAAAGTGCCATTTTCACAGTAAAAAGGCCTGGTTCACTTTTGCTTAGCTTAGTCTGTAACTTGAAAACTATGTACCGTATGGCCCTAAAAACTGTGTTGGGATGAAAGCTAGCCACTTTGAGCAATGTGGGAAGTGCTGGGGCAGTTTGGGACAACAGGGCCAAAACCCTAACCCTAACCCTTTCACAGTCCCAAAGTGCCATTTTCACAGTAAAAAGGCCTGGTTCACTTTTGCTTAGCTTAGTCTGTAACTTGAAAACTATGTACCGTATGGCCCTATAAACTGTGTTGGGATGAAAGCTAGCCACTTTGAGCAATGTGGGAAGTGCTGGGGCAGTTTGGGACAACAGGGCCAAAATGTCACTTTCACAGTCCCAAAGTGCCATTTTCACAGTAAAAAGGCCTGGTTCACTTTTGCTTAGCTTAGTCTGTAACTTGAAAACTATGTACCGTATGGCCCTATAAACTGTGTTGGGATGAAAGCTAGCCACTTTGAGCAATGTGGGAAGTGCTGGGGCAGTTTGGGACAACAGGGCCAAAATGTCACTTTCACAGTCCCAAAGTGCCATTTTCACAGTAAAAAGGCCTGGTTCACTTTTGCTTAGCTTAGTCTGTAACTTGAAAACTATGTACCGTATGGCCCTAAAAACTGTGTTGGGATGAAAGCTAGCCACTTTGAGCAATGTGGGAAGTGCTGGGGCAGTTTGGGACAACAGGGCCAAAACCCTAACCCTAACCCTTTCACAGTCCCAAAGTGCCATTTTCACAGTAAAAAGGCCTGGTTCACTTTTGCTTAGCTTAGTCTGTAACTTGAAAACTATGTACCGTATGGCCCTATAAACTGTGTTGGGATGAAAGCTAGCCACTTTGAGCAATGTGGGAAGTGCAGGGGCAGTTTGGGACAACAGGGCCAAAATGTCACTTTCACAGTCCCAAAGTGCCATTTTCACAGTAAAAAGGCCTGGTTCACTTTTGCTTAGCTTAGTCTGTAACTTGAAAACTATGTACCGTATGGCCCTATAAACTGTGTTGGGATGAAAGCTAGCCACTTTGAGCAATGTGGGAAGTGCTGGGGCAGTTTGGGACAACAGGGCCAAAATGTCA
Source organism: Protomyctophum bolini (assembly GCF_963924005.1). Classification (NCBI taxonomy): domain Eukaryota; kingdom Metazoa; phylum Chordata; class Actinopteri; order Myctophiformes; family Myctophidae; genus Protomyctophum; species Protomyctophum bolini. The sequence continues at coordinate 216,190 of NW_027665535.1, forward strand.
CTTTCACAGTCCCAAAGTGCCATTTTCACAGTAAAAAGGCCTGGTTCACTTTTGCTTAGCTTAGTCTGTAACTTGAAAACTATGTACCGTATGGCCCTATAAACTGTGTTGGGATGAAAGCTAGCCACTTTGAGCAATGTGGGAAGTGCTGGGGCAGTTTGGGACAACAGGGCCAAAATGTCACTTTCACAGTCCCAAAGTGCCATTTTCACAGTAAAAAGGCCTGGTTCACTTTTGCTTAGCTTAGTCTGTAACTTGAAAACTATGTACCGTATGGCCCTAAAAACTGTGTTGGGATGAAAGCTAGCCACTTTGAGCAATGTGGGAAGTGCTGGGGCAGTTTGGGACAACAGGGCCAAAACCCTAACCCTAACCCTTTCACAGTCCCAAAGTGCCATTTTCACAGTAAAAAAAAAAAGATTAATTTTGCTTAGCTTAGTCTGTAACTTGAAAACTATGTACCGTATGGCCCTATAAACTGTGTTGGGATGAAAGCTAGCCACTTTGAGCAATGTGGGAAGTGCTGGGGCAGTTTGGGACAACAGGGCCAAAATGTCACTTTCACAGTCCCAAAGTGCCATTTTCACAGTAAAAAGGCCTGGTTCACTTTTGCTTAGCTTAGTCTGTAACTTGAAAACTATGTACCGTATGGCCCTATAAACTGTGTTGGGATGAAAGCTAGCCACTTTGAGCAATGTGGGAAGTGCTGGGGCAGTTTGGGACAACAGGGCCAAAATGTCACTTTCACAGTCCCAAAGTGCCATTTTCACAGTAAAAAGGCCTGGTTCACTTTTGCTTAGCTTAGTCTGTAACTTGAAAACTATGTACCGTATGGCCCTATAAACTGTGTTGGGATGAAAGCTAGCCACTTTGAGCAATGTGGGAAGTGCTGGGGCAGTTTGGGACAACAGGGCCAAAATGTCACTTTCAAAGTCCCAAAGTGCCATTTTCACAGTAAAAAGGCCTGGTTCACTTTTGCTTAGCTTAGTCTGTAACTTGAAAACTATGTACCGTATGGCCCTATAAACTGTGTTGGGATGAAAGCTAGCCACTTTGAGCAATGTGGGAAGTGCTGGGGCAGTTTGGGACAACAGGGCCAAAATGTCACTTTCACAGTCCCAAAGTGCCGTTTTCACAGTAAAAAGGCCTGGTTCACTTTTGCTTAGCTTAGTCTGTAACTTGAAAACTATGTACCGTATGGCCCTATAAACTGTGTTGGGATGAAAGCTAGCCACTTTGAGCAATGTGGGAAGTGCTGGGGCAGTTTGGGACAACAGGGCCAAAACCCTAACCCTAACCCTAACCCTTTCACAGTCCCAAAGTGCCATTTTCACAGTAAAAAAAAAAAGATTCATTTTGCTTAGCTTAGTCTGTAACTTGAAAACTATGTACAGTATGGCCCTATAAACTGTGTTGGGATGAAAGCTAGCCACTTTGAGCAATGTGGGAAGTGCTGGGGCAGTTTGGGACAACAGGGCCAAAATGTCACTTTCACAGTCCCAAAGTGCCATTTTCACAGTAAAAAGGCCTGGTTCACTTTTGCTTAGCTTAGTCTGTAACTTGAAAACTATGTACCGTATGGCCGTATAAACTGTGTTGGGATGAAAGCTAGCCACTTTGAGCAATGTGGGAAGTGCTGGGGCAGTTTGGGACAACAGGGCCAAAACCCTAACCCTAACCCTAACCCTTTCACAGTCCCAAAGTGCCATTTTCACAGTAAAAAAAAAAAGATTCATTTTGCTTAGCTTAGTCTGTAACTTGAAAACTATGTACCGTATGGCCCTATAAACTGTGTTGGGATGAAAGCTAGCCACTTTGAGCAATGTGGGAAGTGCTGGGGCAGTTTGGGACAACAGGGCCAAAATGTCACTTTCACAGTCCCAAAGTGCCATTTTCACAGTAAAAAGGCCTGGTTCACTTTTGCTTAGCTTAGTCTGTAACTTGAAAACTATGTACCGTATGGCCCTATAAACTGTGTTGGGATGAAAGCTAGCCACTTTGAGCAATGTGGGAAGTGCTGGGGCAGTTTGGGACAACAGGGCCAAAATGTCACTTTCACAGTCCCAAAGTGCCATTTTCACAGTAAAAAGGCCTGGTTCACTTTTGCTTAGCTTAGTCTGTAACTTGAAAACTATGTACCGTATGGCCCTATAAACTGTGTTGGGATGAAAGCTAGCCACTTTGAGCAATGTGGGAAGCTTTCATCCCAACACAGTTTATAGGGCCATACGGTACATAGTTTTCAAGTTACAGACTAAGCTAAGCAAAATGAATCTTTTTTTTTTTACTGTGAAAATGGCACTTTGGGACTGTGAAAGGGTTAGGGTTAGGGTTAGGGTTTTGGCCCTGTTGTCCCAAACTGCCCCAGCACTTCCCACATTGCTCAAAGTGGCTAGCTTTCATCCCAACACAGTTTATAGGGCCATACGGTACATAGTTTTCAAGTTACAGACTAAGCTAAGCAAAATGAATCTTTTTTTTTTTACTGTGAAAATGGCACTTTGGGACTGTGAAAGGGTTAGGGTTAGGGTTAGGGTTTTGGCCCTGTTGTCCCAAACTGCCCCAGCACTTCCCACATTGCTCAAAGTGGCTAGCTTTCATCCCAACACAGTTTATAGGGCCATACGGTACATAGTTTTCAAGTTACAGACTAAGCTAAGGAAAAGTGAACCAGGCCTTTTTACTGTGAAAATGGCACTTTGGGACTGTGAAAGTGACATTTTGGCCCTGTTGTCCCAAACTGCCCCAGCACTTCCCACATTGCTCAAAGTGGCTAGCTTTCATCCCAACACAGTTTATAGGGCCATACGGTACATAGTTTTCAAGTTACAGACTAAGCTAAGCAAAAGTGAACCAGGCCTTTATTACTGTGAAAATGGCACTTTGGGACTGTGAAAGTGACATTTTGGCCCTGTTGTCCCAAACTGCCCCAGCACTTCCCACATTGCTCAAAGTGGCTAGCTTTCATCCCAACACAGTTTATAGGGCCATACGGTACATAGTTTTCAAGTTACAGACTAAGCTAAGCAAAAGTGAACCAGGCCTTTTTACTGTGAAAATGGCACTTTGGGACTGTGAAAGTGACATTTTGGCCCTGTTGTCCCAAACTGCCCCAGCACTTCCCACATTGCTCAAAGTGGCTAGCTTTCATCCCAACACAGTTTATAGGGCCATACGGTACATAGTTTTCAAGTTACAGACTAAGCTAAGCAAAATTAATCTTTTTTTTTTTACTGTGAAAATGGCACTTTGGGACTGTGAAAGGGTTAGGGTTAGGGTTAGGGTTTTGGCCCTGTTGTCCCAAACTGCCCCAGCACTTCCCACATTGCTCAAAGTGGCTAGCTTTCATCCCAACACAGTTTATAGGGCCATACCGTACATAGTTTTCAAGTTACAGACTAAGCTAAGCAAAAGTGAACCAGGCCTTTTTACTGTGAAAATGGCACTTTGGGACTGTGAAAGTGACATTTTGGCCCTGTTGTCCCAAACTGCCCCAGCACTTCCCACATTGCTCAAAGTGGCTAGCTTTCATCCCAACACAGTTTATAGGGCCATACGGTACATAGTTTTCAAGTTACAGACTAAGCTAAGCAAAATGAATCTTTTTTTTTTTACTGTGAAAATGGCACTTTGGGACTGTGAAAGGGTTAGGGTTAGGGTTTTGGCCCTGTTGTCCCAAACTGCCCCAGCACTTCCCACATTGCTCAAAGTGGCTAGCTTTCATCCCAACACAGTTTTTAGGGCCATACGGTACATAGTTTTCAAGTTACAGACTAAGCTAAGCAAAAGTGAACCAGGCCTTTTTACTGTGAAAATGGCACTTTGGGACTGTGAAAGTGACATTTTGGCCCTGTTGTCCCAAACTGCCCCAGCACTTCCCACATTGCTCAAAGTGGCTAGCTTTCATCCCAACACAGTTTATAGGGCCATACGGTACATAGTTTTCAAGTTACAGACTAAGCTAAGCAAAAGTGAACCAGGCCTTTTTACTGTGAAAATGGCACTTTGGGACAGTGAAAGTGACATTTTGGCCCTGTTGTCCCAAACTGCCCCAGCACTTCCCACATTGCTCAAAGTGGCTAGCTTTCATCCCAACACAGTTTATAGGGCCATACGGTACATAGTTTTCAAGTTACAGACAAAGCTAAGCAAAAGTGAACCAGGCCTTTTTACTGTGAAAACGGCACTTTGGGACTGTGAAAGTGACATTTTGGCCCTGTTGTCCCAAACTGCCCCAGCACTTCCCACATTGCTCAAAGTGGCTAGATTTCATCCCAACACAGTTTATAGGGCCATACGGTACATAGTTTTCAAGTTACAGACTAAGCTAAGCAAAATTAATCTTTTTTTTTTTACTGTGAAAATGGCACTTTGGGACTGTGAAAGGGTTAGGGTTAGGGTTTTGGCCCTGTTGTCCCAAACTGCCCCAGCACTTCCCACATTGCTCAAAGTGGCTAGCTTTCATCCCAACACAGTTTTTAGGGCCATACGGTACATAGTTTTCAATTTACAGACTAAGCTAAGCAAAAGTGAACCAGGCCTTTTTACTGTGAAAATGGCACTTTGGGACTGTGAAAGTGACATTTTGGCCCTGTTGTCCCAAACTGCCCCAGCACTTCCCACATTGCTCAAAGTGGCTAGCTTTCATCCCAACACAGTTTATAGGGCCATACGGTACATAGTTTTCAAGTTACAGACTAAGCTAAGCAAAAGTGAACCAGGCCTTTTTACTGTGAAAATGGCACTTTGGGACTGTGAAAGTGACATTTTGGCCCTGTTGTCCCAAACTGCCCCAGCACTTCCCACATTGCTCAAAGTGGCTAGCTTTCATCCCAACACAGTTTATAGGGCCATACGGTACATAGTTTTCAAGTTACAGACTAAGCTAAGCAAAATGAATCTTTTTTTTTTTACTGTGAAAATGGCACTTTGGGACTGTGAAAGGGTTGGGGTTAGGGTTAGGGTTTTGGCCCTGTTGTCCCAAACTGCCCCAGCACTTCCCACATTGCTCAAAGTGGCTAGCTTTCATCCCAACACAGTTTATAGGGCCATACGGTACATAGTTTTCAAGTTACAGACTAAGCTAAGCAAAATGAATCTTTTTTTTTTTACTGTGAAAATGGCACTTTGGGACTGTGAAAGGGTTAGGGTTAGGGTTTTGGCCCTGTTGTCCCAAACTGCCCCAGCACTTCCCACATTGCTCAAAGTGGCTAGCTTTCATCCCAACACAGTTTTTAGGGCCATACGGTACATAGTTTTCAATTTACAGACTAAGCTAAGCAAAAGTGAACCAGGCCTTTTTACTGTGAAAATGGCACTTTGGGACTGTGAAAGTGACATTTTGGCCCTGTTGTCCCAAACTGCCCCAGCACTTCCCACATTGCTCAAAGTGGCTAGCTTTCATCCCAACACAGTTTATAGGGCCATACGGTACATAGTTTTCAAGTTACAGACTAAGCTAAGCAAAAGTGAACCAGGCCTTTTTACTGTGAAAATGGCACTTTGGGACTGTGAAAGTGACATTTTGGCCCTGTTGTCCCAAACTGCCCCAGCACTTCCCACATTGCTCAAAGTGGCTAGCTTTCATCCCAACACAGTTTATAGGGCCATACGGTACATAGTTTTCAAGTTACAGACTAAGCTAAGCAAAATGAATCTTTTTTTTTTTACTGTGAAAATGGCACTTTGGGACTGTGAAAGGGTTGGGGTTAGGGTTAGGGTTTTGGCCCTGTTGTCCCAAACTGCCCCAGCACTTCCCACATTGCTCAAAGTGGCTAGCTTTCATCCCAACACAGTTTATAGGGCCATACGGTACATAGTTTTCAAGTTACAGACTAAGCTAAGCAAAATGAATCTTTTTTTTTTTACTGTGAAAATGGCACTTTAGGACTGTGAAAGGGTTAGGGTTAGGGTTAGGGTTTTGGCCCTGTTGTCCCAAACTGCCCCAGCACTTCCCACATTGCTCAAAGTGGCTAGCTTTCATCCCAACACAGTTTATAGGGCCATACGGTACATAGTTTTCAAGTTACAGACTAAGCTAAGCAAAAGTGAACCAGGCCTTTTTACTGTGAAAATGACATTTTGGGACTGTGAAAGTGACATTTTGGCCCTGTTGTCCCAAACTGCCCCAGCACTTCCCACATTGCTCAAAGTGGCTAGCTTTCATCCCAACACAGTTTATAGGGCCATACGGTACATAGTTTTCAAGTTACAGACTAAGCTAAGCAAAATGAATCTTTTTTTTTTTACTGTGAAAATGGCACTTTGGGACTGTGAAAGGGTTAGGGTTAGGGTTAGGGTTTTGGCCCTGTTGTCCCAAACTGCCCCAGCACTTCCCACATTGCTCAAAGTGGCTAGCTTTCATCCCAACACAGTTTATAGGGCCATACGGTACATAGTTTTCAAGTTACAGACTAAGTTAAGCAAAAGTGAACCAGGCCTTTTTACTGTGAAAATGGCACTTTGGGACTGTGAAAGTGACATTTTGGCCCTGTTGTCCCAAACTGCCCCAGCACTTCCCACATTGCTCAAAGTGGCTAGCTTTCATCCCAACACAGTTTATAGGGCCATACGGTACATAGTTTTCAAGTTACAGACTAAGCTAAGCAAAATGAATCATTTTTTTTTTACTGTGAAAATGGCACTTTGGGACTGTGAAAGGGTTGGGGTTAGGGTTAGGGTTTTGGCCCTGTTGTCCCAAACTGCCCCAGCACTTCCCACATTGCTCAAAGTGGCTAGCTTTCATCCCAACACAGTTTATAGGGCCATACGGTACATAGTTTTCAAGTTACAGACTAAGCTAAGCAAAATGAATCTTTTTTTTTTTACTGTGAAAATGGCACTTTGGGACTGTGAAAGGGTTAGGGTTAGGGTTAGGGTTTTGGCCCTGTTGTCCCAAACTGCCCCAGCACTTCCCACATTGCTCAAAGTGGCTAGCTTTCATCCCAACACAGTTTATAGGGCCATACGGTACATAGTTTTCAAGTTACAGACTAAGCTAAGCAAAAGTGAACCAGGCCTTTTTACTGTGAAAATGGCACTTTGGGACTGTGAAAGTGACATTTTGGCCCTGTTGTCCCAAACTGCCCCAGCACTTCCCACATTGCTCAAAGTGGCTAGCTTTCATCCCAACACAGTTTATAGGGCCATACGGTACATAGTTTTCAAGTTACAGACTAAGCTAAGCAAAATGAATCTTTTTTTTTTTACTGTGAAAATGGCACTTTGGGACTGTGAAAGGGTTGGGGTTAGGGTTAGGGTTTTGGCCCTGTTGTCCCAAACTGCCCCAGCACTTCCCACATTGCTCAAAGTGGCTAGCTTTCATCCCAACACAGTTTATAGGGCCATACGGTACATAGTTTTCAAGTTACAGACTAAGCTAAGCAAAATGAATCTTTTTTTTTTTACTGTGAAAATGGCACTTTGGGACTGTGAAAGGGTTGGGGTTAGGGTTAGGGTTTTGGCCCTGTTGTCCCAAACTGCCCCAGCACTTCCCACATTGCTCAAAGTGGCTAGCTTTCATCCCAACACAGTTTATAGGGCCATACGGTACATAGTTTTCAAGTTACAGACTAAGCTAAGCAAAATGAATCTTTTTTTTTTTACTGTGAAAATGGCACTTTGGGACTGTGAAAGGGTTGGGGTTAGGGTTAGGGTTTTGGCCCTGTTGTCCCAAACTGCCCCAGCACTTCCCACATTGCTCAAAGTGGCTAGCTTTCATCCCAACACAGTTTATAGGGCCATACGGTACATAGTTTTCAAGTTACAGACTAAGCTAAGCAAAATGAATCTTTTTTTTTTTACTGTGAAAATGGCACTTTGGGAATGTGAAAGGGTTAGGGTTAGGGTTAGGGTTTTGGCCCTGTTGTCCCAAACTGCCCCAGCACTTCCCACATTGCTCAAAGTGGCTAGCTTTCATCCCAACACAGTTTATAGGGCCATACGGTACATAGTTTTCAAGTTACAGACTAAGCTAAGCAAAAGTGAACCAGGCCTTTTTACTGTGAAAATGGCACTTTGGGACTGTGAAAGTGACATTTTGGCCCTGTTGTCCCAAACTGCCCCAGCACTTCCCACATTGCTCAAAGTGGCTAGCTTTCATCCCAACACAGTTTATAGGGCCATACGGTACATAGTTTTCAAGTTACAGACTAAGCTAAGCAAAATGAATCTTTTTTTTTTTACTGTGAAAATGGCACTTTGGGACTGTGAAAGGGTTAGGGTTAGGGTTAGGGTTTTGGCCCTGTTGTCCCAAACTGCCCCAGCACTTCCCACATTGCTCAAAGTGGCTAGCTTTCATCCCAACACAGTTTATAGGGCCATACGGTACATAGTTTTCAAGTTACAGACTAAGCTAAGCAAAAGTGAACCAGGCCTTTTTACTGTGAAAATGGCACTTTGGGACTGTGAAAGTGACATTTTGGCCCTGTTGTCCCAAACTGCCCCAGCACTTCCCACATTGCTCAAAGTGGCTAGCTTTCATCCCAACACAGTTTATAGGGCCATACGGTACATAGTTTTCAAGTTACAGACTAAGCTAAGCAAAATTAATCTTTTTTTTTTTACTGTGAAAATGGCACTTTGGGACTGTGAAAGGGTTGGGGTTAGGGTTAGGGTTTTGGCCCTGTTGTCCCAAACTGCCCCAGCACTTCCCACATTGCTCAAAGTGGCTAGCTTTCATCCCAACACAGTTTATAGGGCCATACGGTACATAGTTTTCAAGTTACAGACTAAGCTAAGCAAAATGAATCTTTTTTTTTTTTACTGTGAAAATGGCACTTTGGGACTGTGAAAGGGTTAGGGTTAGGGTTAGGGTTTTGGCCCTGTTGTCCCAAACTGCCCCAGCACTTCCCACATTGCTCAAAGTGGCTAGCTTTCATCCCAACACAGTTTATAGGGCCATACGGTACATAGTTTTCAAGTTACAGACTAAGCTAAGCAAAAGTGAACCAGGCCTTTTTACTGTGAAAATGGCACTTTGGGACTGTGAAAGTGACATTTTGGCCCTGTTGTCCCAAACTGCCCCAGCACTTCCCACATTGCTCAAAGTGGCTAGCTTTCATCCCAACACAGTTTATAGGGCCATACGGTACATAGTTTTCAAGTTACAGACTAAGCTAAGCAAAATTAATCTTTTTTTTTTTACTGTGAAAATGGCACTTTGGGACTGTGAAAGGGTTGGGGTTAGGGTTAGGGTTTTGGCCCTGTTGTCCCAAACTGCCCCAGCACTTCCCACATTGCTCAAAGTGGCTAGCTTTCATCCCAACACAGTTTATAGGGCCATACGGTACATAGTTTTCAAGTTACAGACTAAGCTAAGCAAAATGAATCTTTTTTTTTTTACTGTGAAAATGGCACTTTGGGACTGTGAAAGGGTTGGGGTTAGGGTTAGGGTTTTGGCCCTGTTGTCCCAAACTGCCCCAGCACTTCCCACATTGCTCAAAGTGGCTAGCTTTCATCCCAACACAGTTTATAGGGCCATACGGTACATAGTTTTCAAGTTACAGACTAAGCTAAGCAAAATGAATCTTTTTTTTTTTACTGTGAAAATGGCACTTTGGGACTGTGAAAGGGTTGGGGTTAGGGTTAGGGTTTTGGCCCTGTTGTCCCAAACTGCCCCAGCACTTCCCACATTGCTCAAAGTGGCTAGCTTTCATCCCAACACAGTTTATAGGGCCATACGGTACATAGTTTTCAAGTTACAGACTAAGCTAAGCAAAATGAATCTTTTTTTTTTTACTGTGAAAATGGCACTTTGGGACTGTGAAAGGGTTGGGGTTAGGGTTAGGGTTTTGGCCCTGTTGTCCCAAACTGCCCCAGCACTTCCCACATTGCTCAAAGTGGCTAGCTTTCATCCCAACACAGTTTATAGGGCCATACGGTACATAGTTTTCAAGTTACAGACTAAGCTAAGCAAAATGAATCTTTTTTTTTTTACTGTGAAAATGGCACTTTGGGAATGTGAAAGGGTTAGGGTTAGGGTTAGGGTTTTGGCCCTGTTGTCCCAAACTGCCCCAGCACTTCCCACATTGCTCAAAGTGGCTAGCTTTCATCCCAACACAGTTTATAGGGCCATACGGTACATAGTTTTCAAGTTACAGACTAAGCTAAGCAAAAGTGAACCAGGCCTTTTTACTGTGAAAATGGCACTTTGGGACTGTGAAAGTGACATTTTGGCCCTGTTGTCCCAAACTGCCCCAGCACTTCCCACATTGCTCAAAGTGGCTAGCTTTCATCCCAACACAGTTTATAGGGCCATACGGTACATAGTTTTCAAGTTACAGACTAAGCTAAGCAAAATGAATCTTTTTTTTTTTACTGTGAAAATGGCACTTTGGGACTGTGAAAGGGTTAGGGTTAGGGTTAGGGTTTTGGCCCTGTTGTCCCAAACTGCCCCAGCACTTCCCACATTGCTCAAAGTGGCTAGCTTTCATCCCAACACAGTTTATAGGGCCATACGGTACATAGTTTTCAAGTTACAGACTAAGCTAAGCAAAAGTGAACCAGGCCTTTTTACTGTGAAAATGGCACTTTGGGACTGTGAAAGTGACATTTTGGCCCTGTTGTCCCAAACTGCCCCAGCACTTCCCACATTGCTCAAAGTGGCTAGCTTTCATCCCAACACAGTTTATAGGGCCATACGGTACATAGTTTTCAAGTTACAGACTAAGCTAAGCAAAATTAATCTTTTTTTTTTTACTGTGAAAATGGCACTTTGGGACTGTGAAAGGGTTGGGGTTAGGGTTAGGGTTTTGGCCCTGTTGTCCCAAACTGCCCCAGCACTTCCCACATTGCTCAAAGTGGCTAGCTTTCATCCCAACACAGTTTATAGGGCCATACGGTACATAGTTTTCAAGTTACAGACTAAGCTAAGCAAAATGAATCTTTTTTTTTTTTACTGTGAAAATGGCACTTTGGGACTGTGAAAGGGTTAGGGTTAGGGTTAGGGTTTTGGCCCTGTTGTCCCAAACTGCCCCAGCACTTCCCACATTGCTCAAAGTGGCTAGCTTTCATCCCAACACAGTTTATAGGGCCATACGGTACATAGTTTTCAAGTTACAGACTAAGCTAAGCAAAAGTGAACCAGGCCTTTTTACTGTGAAAATGGCACTTTGGGACTGTGAAAGTGACATTTTGGCCCTGTTGTCCCAAACTGCCCCAGCACTTCCCACATTGCTCAAAGTGGCTAGCTTTCATCCCAACACAGTTTATAGGGCCATACGGTACATAGTTTTCAAGTTACAGACTAAGCTAAGCAAAATTAATCTTTTTTTTTTTACTGTGAAAATGGCACTTTGGGACTGTGAAAGGGTTGGGGTTAGGGTTAGGGTTTTGGCCCTGTTGTCCCAAACTGCCCCAGCACTTCCCACATTGCTCAAAGTGGCTAGCTTTCATCCCAACACAGTTTATAGGGCCATACGGTACATAGTTTTCAAGTTACAGACTAAGCTAAGCAAAATGAATCTTTTTTTTTTTTACTGTGAAAATGGCACTTTGGGACTGTGAAAGGGTTAGGGTTAGGGTTAGGGTTTTGGCCCTGTTGTCCCAAACTGCCCCAGCACTTCCCACATTGCTCAAAGTGGCTAGCTTTCATCCCAACACAGTTTATAGGGCCATACGGTACATAGTTTTCAAGTTACAGACTAAGCTAAGCAAAAGTGAACCAGGCCTTTTTACTGTGAAAATGGCACTTTGGGACTGTGAAAGTGACATTTTGGCCCTGTTGTCCCAAACTGCCCCAGCACTTCCCACATTGCTCAAAGTGGCTAGCTTTCATCCCAACACAGTTTATAGGGCCATACGGTACATAGTTTTCAAGTTACAGACTAAGCTAAGCAAAAGTGAACCAGGCCTTTTTACTGTGAAAATGGCACTTTGGGACTGTGAAAGTGACATTTTGGCCCTGTTGTCCCAAACTGCCCCAGCACTTCCCACATTGCTCAAAGTGGCTAGCTTTCATCCCAACACAGTTTATAGGGCCATACGGTACATAGTTTTCAAGTTACAGACTAAGCTAAGCAAAATTAATCTTTTTTTTTTTACTGTGAAAATGGCACTTTGGGACTGTGAAAGGGTTGGGGTTAGGGTTAGGGTTTTGGCCCTGTTGTCCCAAACTGCCCCAGCACTTCCCACATTGCTCAAAGTGGCTAGCTTTCATCCCAACACAGTTTATAGGGCCATACGGTACATAGTTTTCAAGTTACAGACTAAGCTAAGCAAAATGAATCTTTTTTTTTTTTACTGTGAAAATGGCACTTTGGGACTGTGAAAGGGTTAGGGTTAGGGTTAGGGTTTTGGCCCTGTTGTCCCAAACTGCCCCAGCACTTCCCACATTGCTCAAAGTGGCTAGCTTTCATCCCAACACAGTTTATAGGGCCATACGGTACATAGTTTTCAAGTTACAGACTAAGCTAAGCAAAAGTGAACCAGGCCTTTTTACTGTGAAAATGGCACTTTGGGACTGTGAAAGTGACATTTTGGCCCTGTTGTCCCAAACTGCCCCAGCACTTCCCACATTGCTCAAAGTGGCTAGCTTTCATCCCAACACAGTTTATAGGGCCATACGGTACATAGTTTTCAAGTTACAGACTAAGCTAAGCAAAAGTGAACCAGGCCTTTTTACTGTGAAAATGGCACTTTGGGACTGTGAAAGTGACATTTTGGCCCTGTTGTCCCAAACTGCCCCAGCACTTCCCACATTGCTCAAAGTGGCTAGCTTTCATCCCAACACAGTTTATAGGGCCATACGGTACATAGTTTTCAAGTTACAGACTAAGCTAAGCAAAATGAATCTTTTTTTTTTTACTGTGAAAATGGCACTTTGGGACTGTGAAAGGGTTGGGGTTAGGGTTAGGGTTTTGGCCCTGTTGTCCCAAACTGCCCCAGCACTTCCCACATTGCTCAAAGTGGCTAGCTTTCATCCCAACACAGTTTATAGGGCCATACGGTACATAGTTTTCAAGTTACAGACTAAGCTAAGCAAAAGTGAACCAGGCCTTTTTACTGTGAAAATGGCACTTTGGGACTGTGAAAGTGACATTTTGGCCCTGTTGTCCCAAACTGCCCCAGCACTTCCCACATTGCTCAAAGTGGCTAGCTTTCATCCCAACACAGTTTATAGGGCCATACGGTACATAGTTTTCAAGTTACAGACTAAGCTAAGCAAAATGAATCTTTTTTTTTTTACTGTGAAAATGGCACTTTGGGACTGTGAAAGGGTTGGGGTTAGGGTTAGGGTTTTGGCCCTGTTGTCCCAAACTGCCCCAGCACTTCCCACATTGCTCAAAGTGGCTAGCTTTCATCCCAACACAGTTTATAGGGCCATACGGTACATAGTTTTCAAGTTACAGACTAAGCTAAGCAAAATGAATCTTTTTTTTTTTACTGTGAAAATGGCACTTTGGGACTGTGAAAGGGTTGGGGTTAGGGTTAGGGTTTTGGCCCTGTTGTCCCAAACTGCCCCAGCACTTCCCACATTGCTCAAAGTGGCTAGCTTTCATCCCAACACAGTTTATAGGGCCATACGGTACATAGTTTTCAAGTTACAGACTAAGCTAAGCAAAATGAATCTTTTTTTTTTTACTGTGAAAATGGCACTTTGGGAATGTGAAAGGGTTAGGGTTAGGGTTAGGGTTTTGGCCCTGTTGTCCCAAACTGCCCCAGCACTTCCCACATTGCTCAAAGTGGCTAGCTTTCATCCCAACACAGTTTATAGGGCCATACGGTACATAGTTTTCAAGTTACAGACTAAGCTAAGCAAAAGTGAACCAGGCCTTTTTACTGTGAAAATGGCACTTTGGGACTGTGAAAGTGACATTTTGGCCCTGTTGTCCCAAACTGCCCCAGCACTTCCCACATTGCTCAAAGTGGCTAGCTTTCATCCCAACACAGTTTATAGGGCCATACGGTACATAGTTTTCAAGTTACAGACTAAGCTAAGCAAAATGAATCTTTTTTTTTTTACTGTGAAAATGGCACTTTGGGACTGTGAAAGGGTTAGGGTTAGGGTTAGGGTTTTGGCCCTGTTGTCCCAAACTGCCCCAGCACTTCCCACATTGCTCAAAGTGGCTAGCTTTCATCCCAACACAGTTTATAGGGCCATACGGTACATAGTTTTCAAGTTACAGACTAAGCTAAGCAAAAGTGAACCAGGCCTTTTTACTGTGAAAATGGCACTTTGGGACTGTGAAAGTGACATTTTGGCCCTGTTGTCCCAAACTGCCCCAGCACTTCCCACATTGCTCAAAGTGGCTAGCTTTCATCCCAACACAGTTTATAGGGCCATACGGTACATAGTTTTCAAGTTACAGACTAAGCTAAGCAAAATTAATCTTTTTTTTTTACTGTGAAAATGGCACTTTGGGACTGTGAAAGGGTTGGGGTTAGGGTTAGGGTTTTGGCCCTGTTGTCCCAAACTGCCCCAGCACTTCCCACATTGCTCAAAGTGGCTAGCTTTCATCCCAACACAGTTTATAGGGCCATACGGTACATAGTTTTCAAGTTACAGACTAAGCTAAGCAAAATGAATCTTTTTTTTTTTTACTGTGAAAATGGCACTTTGGGACTGTGAAAGGGTTAGGGTTAGGGTTAGGGTTTTGGCCCTGTTGTCCCAAACTGCCCCAGCACTTCCCACATTGCTCAAAGTGGCTAGCTTTCATCCCAACACAGTTTATAGGGCCATACGGTACATAGTTTTCAAGTTACAGACTAAGCTAAGCAAAAGTGAACCAGGCCTTTTTACTGTGAAAATGGCACTTTGGGACTGTGAAAGTGACATTTTGGCCCTGTTGTCCCAAACTGCCCCAGCACTTCCCACATTGCTCAAAGTGGCTAGCTTTCATCCCAACACAGTTTATAGGGCCATACGGTACATAGTTTTCAAGTTACAGACTAAGCTAAGCAAAATTAATCTTTTTTTTTTTACTGTGAAAATGGCACTTTGGGACTGTGAAAGGGTTGGGGTTAGGGTTAGGGTTTTGGCCCTGTTGTCCCAAACTGCCCCAGCACTTCCCACATTGCTCAAAGTGGCTAGCTTTCATCCCAACACAGTTTATAGGGCCATACGGTACATAGTTTTCAAGTTACAGACTAAGCTAAGCAAAATGAATCTTTTTTTTTTTACTGTGAAAATGGCACTTTGGGACTGTGAAAGGGTTAGGGTTAGGGTTAGGGTTTTGGCCCTGTTGTCCCAAACTGCCCCAGCACTTCCCACATTGCTCAAAGTGGCTAGCTTTCATCCCAACACAGTTTATAGGGCCATACGGTACATAGTTTTCAAGTTACAGACTAAGCTAAGCAAAAGTGAACCAGGCCTTTTTACTGTGAAAATGGCACTTTGGGACTGTGAAAGTGACATTTTGGCCCTGTTGTCCCAAACTGCCCCAGCACTTCCCACATTGCTCAAAGTGGCTAGCTTTCATCCCAACACAGTTTATAGGGCCATACGGTACATAGTTTTCAAGTTACAGACTAAGCTAAGCAAAAGTGAACCAGGCCTTTTTACTGTGAAAATGGCACTTTGGGACTGTGAAAGTGACATTTTGGCCCTGTTGTCCCAAACTGCCCCAGCACTTCCCACATTGCTCAAAGTGGCTAGCTTTCATCCCAACACAGTTTATAGGGCCATACGGTACATAGTTTTCAAGTTACAGACTAAGCTAAGCAAAAGTGAACCAGGCCTTTTTACTGTGAAAATGGCACTTTGGGACTGTGAAAGTGACATTTTGGCCCTGTTGTCCCAAACTGCCCCAGCACTTCCCACATTGCTCAAAGTGGCTAGCTTTCATCCCAACACAGTTTATAGGGCCATACGGTACATAGTTTTCAAGTTACAGACTAAGCTAAGCAAAATGAATCTTTTTTTTTTTACTGTGAAAATGGCACTTTGGGACTGTGAAAGGGTTGGGGTTAGGGTTAGGGTTTTGGCCCTGTTGTCCCAAACTGCCCCAGCACTTCCCACATTGCTCAAAGTGGCTAGCTTTCATCCCAACACAGTTTATAGGGCCATACGGTACATAGTTTTCAAGTTACAGACTAAGCTAAGCAAAAGTGAACCAGGCCTTTTTACTGTGAAAATGGCACTTTGGGACTGTGAAAGTGACATTTTGGCCCTGTTGTCCCAAACTGCCCCAGCACTTCCCACATTGCTCAAAGTGGCTAGCTTTCATCCCAACACAGTTTATAGGGCCATACGGTACATAGTTTTCAAGTTACAGACTAAGCTAAGCAAAATGAATCTTTTTTTTTTACTGTGAAAATGGCACTTTGGGACTGTGAAAGGGTTGGGGTTAGGGTTAGGGTTTTGGCCCTGTTGTCCCAAACTGCCCCAGCACTTCCCACATTGCTCAAAGTGGCTAGCTTTCATCCCAACACAGTTTATAGGGCCATACGGTACATAGTTTTCAAGTTACAGACTAAGCTAAGCAAAATGAATCTTTTTTTTTTTACTGTGAAAATGGCACTTTGGGACTGTGAAAGGGTTAGGGTTAGGGTTAGGGTTTTGGCCCTGTTGTCCCAAACTGCCCCAGCACTTCCCACATTGCTCAAAGTGGCTAGCTTTCATCCCAACACAGTTTATAGGGCCATACGGTACATAGTTTTCAAGTTACAGACTAAGCTAAGCAAAAGTGAACCAGGCCTTTTTACTGTGAAAATGACACTTTGGGACTGTGAAAGTGACATTTTGGCCCTGTTGTCCCAAACTGCCCCAGCACTTCCCACATTGCTCAAAGTGGCTAGCTTTCATCCCAACACAGTTTATAGGGCCATACGGTACATAGTTTTCAAGTTACAGACTAAGCTAAGCAAAATGAATCTTTTTTTTTTTACTGTGAAAATGGCACTTTGGGACTGTGAAAGGGTTAGGGTTAGGGTTAGGGTTTTGGCCCTGTTGTCCCAAACTGCCCCAGCACTTCCCACATTGCTCAAAGTGGCTAGCTTTCATCCCAACACAGTTTATAGGGCCATACGGTACATAGTTTTCAAGTTACAGACTAAGTTAAGCAAAAGTGAACCAGGCCTTTTTACTGTGAAAATGGCACTTTGGGACTGTGAAAGTGACATTTTGGCCCTGTTGTCCCAAACTGCCCCAGCACTTCCCACATTGCTCAAAGTGGCTAGCTTTCATCCCAACACAGTTTATAGGGCCATACGGTACATAGTTTTCAAGTTACAGACTAAGCTAAGCAAAATGAATCTTTTTTTTTTTACTGTGAAAATGGCACTTTGGGACTGTGAAAGGGTTAGGGTTAGGGTTAGGGTTTTGGCCCTGTTGTCCCAAACTGCCCCAGCACTTCCCACATTGCTCAAAGTGGCTAGCTTTCATCCCAACACAGTTTATAGGGCCATACGGTACATAGTTTTCAAGTTACAGACTAAGCTAAGCAAAAGTGAACCAGGCCTTTTTACTGTGAAAATGGCACTTTGGGACTGTGAAAGTGACATTTTGGCCCTGTTGTCCCAAACTGCCCCAGCACTTCCCACATTGCTCAAAGTGGCTAGCTTTCATCCCAACACAGTTTATAGGGCCATACGGTACATAGTTTTCAAGTTACAGACTAAGCTAAGCAAATGAATCTTTTTTTTTTTACTGTGAAAATGGCACTTTGGGACTGTGAAAGGGTTGGGGTTAGGGTTAGGGTTTTGGCCCTGTTGTCCCAAACTGCCCCAGCACTTCCCACATTGCTCAAAGTGGCTAGCTTTCATCCCAACACAGTTTATAGGGCCATACGGTACATAGTTTTCAAGTTACAGACTAAGCTAAGCAAAATTAATCTTTTTTTTTTTACTGTGAAAATGGCACTTTGGGACTGTGAAAGGGTTGGGGTTAGGGTTAGGGTTTTGGCCCTGTTGTCCCAAACTGCCCCAGCACTTCCCACATTGCTCAAAGTGGCTTGCTTTCATCCCAACACAGTTTATAGGGCCATACGGTACATAGTTTTCAAGTTACAGACTAAGCTAAGCAAAATGAATCTTTTTTTTTTTACTGTGAAAATGGCACTTTGGGACTGTGAAAGGGTTGGGGTTAGGGTTAGGGTTTTGGCCCTGTTGTCCCAAACTGCCCCAGCACTTCCCACATTGCTCAAAGTGGCTAGCTTTCATCCCAACACAGTTTATAGGGCCATACGGTACATAGTTTTCAAGTTACAGACTAAGCTAAGCAAAATGAATCTTTTTTTTTTTACTGTGAAAATGGCACTTTGGGACTGTGAAAGGGTTAGGGTTAGGGTTAGGGTTTTGGTCCTGTTGTCCCAAACTGCCCCAGCACTTCCCACATTGCTCAAAGTGGCTAGCTTTCATCCCAACACAGTTTATAGGGCCATACGGTACATAGTTTTCAAGTTACAGACTAAGCTAAGCAAAAGTGAACCAGGCCTTTTTACTGTGAAAATGGCACTTTGGGACTGTGAAAGTGACATTTTGGCCCTGTTGTCCCAAACTGCCCCAGCACTTCCCACATTGCTCAAAGTGGCTAGCTTTCATCCCAACACAGTTTATAGGGCCATACGGTACATAGTTTTCAAGTTACAGACTAAGCTAAGCAAAATGAATCTTTTTTTTTTTACTGTGAAAATGGCACTTTGGGACTGTGAAAGGGTTAGGGTTAGGGTTAGGGTTTTGGCCCTGTTGTCCCAAACTGCCCCAGCACTTCCCACATTGCTCAAAGTGGCTAGCTTTCATCCCAACACAGTTTATAGGGCCATACGGTACATAGTTTTCAAGTTACAGACTAAGCTAAGCAAAAGTGAACCAGGCCTTTTTACTGTGAAAATGGCACTTTGGGACTGTGAAAGTGACATTTTGGCCCTGTTGTCCCAAACTGCCCCAGCACTTCCCACATTGCTCAAAGTGGCTAGCTTTCATCCCAACACAGTTTATAGGGCCATACGGTACATAGTTTTCAAGTTACAGACTAAGCTAAGCAAAATTAATCTTTTTTTTTTTACTGTGAAAATGGCACTTTGGGACTGTGAAAGGGTTGGGGTTAGGGTTAGGGTTTTGGCCCTGTTGTCCCAAACTGCCCCAGCACTTCCCACATTGCTCAAGGTGGCTAGCTTTCATCCCAACACAGTTTATAGGGCCATACGGTACATAGTTTTCAAGTTACAGACTAAGCTAAGCAAAATGAATCTTTTTTTTTTTACTGTGAAAATGGCACTTTGGGACTGTGAAAGGGTTAGGGTTAGGGTTAGGGTTTTGGCCCTGTTGTCCCAAACTGCCCCAGCACTTCCCACATTGCTCAAAGTGGCTAGCTTTCATCCCAACACAGTTTATAGGGCCATACGGTACATAGTTTTCAAGTTACAGACTAAGCTAAGCAAAAGTGAACCAGGCCTTTTTACTGTGAAAATGGCACTTTGGGACTGTGAAAGTGACATTTTGGCCCTGTTGTCCCAAACTGCCCCAGCACTTCCCACATTGCTCAAAGTGGCTAGCTTTCATCCCAACACAGTTTATAGGGCCATACGGTACATAGTTTTCAAGTTACAGACTAAGCTAAGCAAAATTAATCTTTTTTTTTTACTGTGAAAATGGCACTTTGGGACTGTGAAAGGGTTGGGGTTAGGGTTAGGGTTTTGGCCCTGTTGTCCCAAACTGCCCCAGCACTTCCCACATTGCTCAAAGTGGCTAGCTTTCATCCCAACACAGTTTATAGGGCCATACGGTACATAGTTTTCAAGTTACAGACTAAGCTAAGCAAAAGTGAACCAGGCCTTTTTACTGTGAAAATGGCACTTTGGGACTGTGAAAGTGACATTTTGGCCCTGTTGTCCCAAACTGCCCCAGCACTTCCCACATTGCTCAAAGTGGCTAGCTTTCATCCCAACACAGTTTATAGGGCCATACGGTACATAGTTTTCAAGTTACAGACTAAGCTAAGCAAAAGTGAACCAGGCCTTTTTACTGTGAAAATGGCACTTTGGGACTGTGAAAGTGACATTTTGGCCCTGTTGTCCCAAACTGCCCCAGCACTTCCCACATTGCTCAAAGTGGCTAGCTTTCATCCCAACACAGTTTATAGGGCCATACGGTACATAGTTTTCAAGTTACAGACTAAGCTAAGCAAAATGAATCTTTTTTTTTTTACTGTGAAAATGGCACTTTGGGACTGTGAAAGGGTTGGGGTTAGGGTTAGGGTTTTGGCCCTGTTGTCCCAAACTGCCCCAGCACTTCCCACATTGCTCAAAGTGGCTAGCTTTCATCCCAACACAGTTTATAGGGCCATACGGTACATAGTTTTCAAGTTACAGACTAAGCTAAGCAAAATGAATCTTTTTTTTTTACCGTGAAAATGGCACTTTGGGACTGTGAAAGGGTTGGGGTTAGGGTTAGGGTTTTGGCCCTGTTGTCCCAAACTGCCCCAGCACTTCCCACATTGCTCAAAGTGGCTAGCTTTCATCCCAACACAGTTTATAGGGCCATACGGTACATAGTTTTCAAGTTACAGACTAAGCTAAGCAAAAGTGAACCAGGCCTTTTTACTGTGAAAATGGCACTTTGGGACTGTGAAAGTGACATTTTGGCCCTGTTGTCCCAAACTGCCCCAGCACTTCCCACATTGCTCAAAGTGGCTAGCTTTCATCCCAACACAGTTTATAGGGCCATACGGTACATAGTTTTCAAGTTACAGACTAAGCTAAGCAAAATGAATCTTTTTTTTTTTACTGTGAAAATGGCACTTTGGGACTGTGAAAGGGTTGGGGTTAGGGTTAGGGTTTTGGCCCTGTTGTCCCAAACTGCCCCAGCACTTCCCACATTGCTCAAAGTGGCTAGCTTTCATCCCAACACAGTTTATAGGGCCATACGGTACATAGTTTTCAAGTTACAGACTAAGCTAAGCAAAATGAATCTTTTTTTTTTTACTGTGAAAATGGCACTTTGGGACTGTGAAAGGGTTGGGGTTAGGGTTAGGGTTTTGGCCCTGTTGTCCCAAACTGCCCCAGCACTTCCCACATTGCTCAAAGTGGCTAGCTTTCATCCCAACACAGTTTATAGGGCCATACGGTACATAGTTTTCAAGTTACAGACTAAGCTAAGCAAAATGAATCTTTTTTTTTTACTGTGAAAATGGCACTTTGGGACTGTGAAAGGGTTGGGGTTAGGGTTAGGGTTTTGGCCCTGTTGTCCCAAACTGCCCCAGCACTTCCCACATTGCTCAAAGTGGCTAGCTTTCATCCCAACACAGTTTATAGGGCCATACGGTACATAGTTTTCAAGTTACAGACTAAGCTAAGCAAAAGTGAACCAGGCCTTTTTACTGTGAAAATGGCACTTTGGGACTGTGAAAGTGACATTTTGGCCCTGTTGTCCCAAACTGCCCCAGCACTTCCCACATTGCTCAAAGTGGCTAGCTTTCATCCCAACACAGTTTATAGGGCCATACGGTACATAGTTTTCAAGTTACAGACTAAGCTAAGCAAAATGAATCTTTTTTTTTTTACTGTGAAAATGGCACTTTGGGACTGTGAAAGGGTTGGGGTTAGGGTTAGGGTTTTGGCCCTGTTGTCCCAAACTGCCCCAGCACTTCCCACATTGCTCAAAGTGGCTAGCTTTCATCCCAACACAGTTTATAGGGCCATACGGTACATAGTTTTCAAGTTACAGACTAAGCTAAGCAAAATGAATCTTTTTTTTTTTACTGTGAAAATGGCACTTTGGGACTGTGAAAGGGTTAGGGTTAGGGTTAGGGTTTTGGCCCTGTTGTCCCAAACTGCCCCAGCACTTCCCACATTGCTCAAAGTGGCTAGCTTTCATCCCAACACAGTTTATAGGGCCATACGGTACATAGTTTTCAAGTTACAGACTAAGCTAAGCAAAAGTGAACCAGGCCTTTTTACTGTGAAAATGGCACTTTGGGACTGTGAAAGTGACATTTTGGCCCTGTTGTCCCAAACTGCCCCAGCACTTCCCACATTGCTCAAAGTGGCTAGCTTTCATCCCAACACAGTTTATAGGGCCATACGGTACATAGTTTTCAAGTTACAGACTAAGCTAAGCAAAATGAATCTTTTTTTTTTTACTGTGAAAATGGCACTTTGGGACTGTGAAAGGGTTAGGGTTAGGGTTAGGGTTTTGGCCCTGTTGTCCCAAACTGCCCCAGCACTTCCCACATTGCTCAAAGTGGCTAGCTTTCATCCCAACACAGTTTATAGGGCCATACGGTACATAGTTTTCAAGTTACAGACTAAGCTAAGCAAAAGTGAACCAGGCCTTTTTACTGTGAAAATGGCACTTTGGGACTGTGAAAGTGACATTTTGGCCCTGTTGTCCCAAACTGCCCCAGCACTTCCCACATTGCTCAAAGTGGCTAGCTTTCATCCCAACACAGTTTATAGGGCCATACGGTACATAGTTTTCAAGTTACAGACTAAGCTAAGCAAAATTAATCTTTTTTTTTTTACTGTGAAAATGGCACTTTGGGACTGTGAAAGGGTTAGGGTTAGGGTTAGGGTTTTGGCCCTGTTGTCCCAAACTGCCCCAGCACTTCCCACATTGCTCAAAGTGGCTAGCTTTCATCCCAACACAGTTTATAGGGCCATACGGTACATAGTTTTCAAGTTACAGACTAAGCTAAGCAAAAGTGAACCAGGCCTTTTTACTGTGAAAATGGCACTTTGGGACTGTGAAAGTGACATTTTGGCCCTGTTGTCCCAAACTGCCCCAGCACTTCCCACATTGCTCAAAGTGGCTAGCTTTCATCCCAACACAGTTTATAGGGCCATACGGTACATAGTTTTCAAGTTACAGACTAAGCTAAGCAAAATTAATCTTTTTTTTTTTACTGTGAAAATGGCACTTTGGGACTGTGAAAGGGTTGGGGTTAGGGTTAGGGTTTTGGCCCTGTTGTCCCAAACTGCCCCAGCACTTCCCACATTGCTCAAAGTGGCTAGCTTTCATCCCAACACAGTTTATAGGGCCATACGGTACATAGTTTTCAAGTTACAGACTAAGCTAAGCAAAATGAATCTTTTTTTTTTTACTGTGAAAATGGCACTTTGGGACTGTGAAAGGGTTAGGGTTAGGGTTAGGGTTTTGGCCCTGTTGTCCCAAACTGCCCCAGCACTTCCCACATTGCTCAAAGTGGCTAGCTTTCATCCCAACACAGTTTATAGGGCCATACGGTACATAGTTTTCAAGTTACAGACTAAGCTAAGCAAAAGTGAACCAGGCCTTTTTACTGTGAAAATGGCACTTTGGGACTGTGAAAGTGACATTTTGGCCCTGTTGTCCCAAACTGCCCCAGCACTTCCCACATTGCTCAAAGTGGCTAGCTTTCATCCCAACACAGTTTATAGGGCCATACGGTACATAGTTTTCAAGTTACAGACTAAGCTAAGCAAAATGAATCTTTTTTTTTTTACTGTGAAAATGGCACTTTGGGACTGTGAAAGGGTTAGGGTTAGGGTTAGGGTTTTGGCCCTGTTGTCCCAAACTGCCCCAGCACTTCCCACATTGCTCAAAGTGGCTAGCTTTCATCCCAACACAGTTTATAGGGCCATACGGTACATAGTTTTCAAGTTACAGACTAAGCTAAGCAAAAGTGAACCAGGCCTTTTTACTGTGAAAACGGCACTTTGGGACTGTGAAAGTGACATTTTGGCCCTGTTGTCCCAAACTGCCCCAGCACTTCCCACATTGCTCAAAGTGGCTAGCTTTCATCCCAACACAGTTTATAGGGCCATACGGTACATAGTTTTCAAGTTACAGACTAAGCTAAGCAAAAGTGAACCAGGCCTTTTTACTGTGAAAATGGCACTTTGGGACTGTGAAAGTGACATTTTGGCCCTGTTGTCCCAAACTGCCCCAGCACTTCCCACATTGCTCAAAGTGGCTAGCTTTCATCCCAACACAGTTTATAGGGCCATACGGTACATAGTTTTCAAGTTACAGACTAAGCTAAGCAAAATGAATCTTTTTTTTTTTACTGTGAAAATGGCACTTTGGGACTGTGAAAGGGTTAGGGTTAGGGTTAGGGTTTTGGCCCTGTTGTCCCAAACTGCCCCAGCACTTCCCACATTGCTCAAAGTGGCTAGCTTTCATCCCAACACAGTTTATAGGGCCATACGGTACATAGTTTTCAAGTTACAGACTAAGCTAAGCAAAAGTGAACCAGGCCTTTTTACTGTGAAAACGGCACTTTGGGGTTGTGAAAGTGACATTTTGGCCCTGTTGTCCCAAACTGCCCCAGCACTTCCCACATTGCTCAAAGTGGCTAGCTTTCATCCCAACACAGTTTATAGGGCCATACGGTACATAGTTTTCAAGTTACAGACTAAGCTAAGCAAAAGTGAACCAGGCCTTTTTACTGTGAAAATGGCACTTTGGGACTGTGAAAGTGACATTTTGGCCCTGTTGTCCCAAACTGCCCCAGCACTTCCCACATTGCTCAAAGTGGCTAGCTTTCATCCCAACACAGTTTATAGGGCCATACGGTACATAGTTTTCAAGTTACAGACTAAGCTAAGCAAAAGTGAACCAGGCCTTTTTACTGTGAAAACGGCACTTTGGGACTGTGAAAGTGACATTTTGGCCCTGTTGTCCCAAACTGCCCCAGCACTTCCCACATTGCTCAAAGTGGCTAGCTTTCATCCCAACACAGTTTATAGGGCCATACGGTACATAGTTTTCAAGTTACAGACTAAGCTAAGCAAAAGTGAACCAGGCCTTTTTACTGTGAAAATGGCACTTTGGGACTGTGAAAGTGACATTTTGGCCCTGTTGTCCCAAACTGCCCCAGCACTTCCCACATTGCTCAAAGTGGCTAGCTTTCATCCCAACACAGTTTATAGGGCCATACGGTACATAGTTTTCAAGTTACAGACTAAGCTAAGCAAAATGAATCTTTTTTTTTTTACTGTGAAAATGGCACTTTGGGACTGTGAAAGGGTTAGGGTTAGGGTTAGGGTTTTGGCCCTGTTGTCCCAAACTGCCCCAGCACTTCCCACATTGCTCAAAGTGGCTAGCTTTCATCCCAACACAGTTTATAGGGCCATACGGTACATAGTTTTCAAGTTACAGACTAAGCTAAGCAAAAGTGAACCAGGCCTTTTTACTGTGAAAATGGCACTTTGGGACTGTGAAAGTGACATTTTGGCCCTGTTGTCCCAAACTGCCCCAGCACTTCCCACATTGCTCAAAGTGGCTAGCTTTCATCCCAACACAGTTTATAGGGCCATACGGTACATAGTTTTCAAGTTACAGACTAAGCTAAGCAAAATGAATCTTTTTTTTTTTACTGTGAAAATGGCACTTTGGGACTGTGAAAGGGTTGGGGTTAGGGTTAGGGTTTTGGCCCTGTTGTCCCAAACTGCCCCAGCACTTCCCACATTGCTCAAAGTGGCTAGCTTTCATCCCAACACAGTTTATAGGGCCATACGGTACATAGTTTTCAAGTTACAGACTAAGCTAAGCAAAATGAATCTTTTTTTTTTTACTGTGAAAATGGCACTTTGGGACTGTGAAAGGGTTAGGGTTAGGGTTAGGGTTTTGGCCCTGTTGTCCCAAACTGCCCCAGCACTTCCCACATTGCTCAAAGTGGCTAGCTTTCATCCCAACACAGTTTATAGGGCCATACGGTACATAGTTTTCAAGTTACAGACTAAGCTAAGCAAAAGTGAACCAGGCCTTTTTACTGTGAAAATGGCACTTTGGGACTGTGAAAGTGACATTTTGGCCCTGTTGTCCCAAACTGCCCCAGCACTTCCCACATTGCTCAAAGTGGCTAGCTTTCATCCCAACACAGTTTATAGGGCCATACGGTACATAGTTTTCAAGTTACAGACTAAGCTAAGCAAAATGAATCTTTTTTTTTTTACTGTGAAAATGGCACTTTGGGACTGTGAAAGGGTTAGGGTTAGGGTTAGGGTTTTGGCCCTGTTGTCCCAAACTGCCCCAGCACTTCCCACATTGCTCAAAGTGGCTAGCTTTCATCCCAACACAGTTTATAGGGCCATACGGTACATAGTTTTCAAGTTACAGACTAAGCTAAGCAAAAGTGAACCAGGCCTTTTTACTGTGAAAATGGCACTTTGGGACTGTGAAAGTGACATTTTGGCCCTGTTGTCCCAAACTGCCCCAGCACTTCCCACATTGCTCAAAGTGGCTAGCTTTCATCCCAACACAGTTTATAGGGCCATACGGTACATAGTTTTCAAGTTACAGACTAAGCTAAGCAAAATGAATCTTTTTTTTTTTACTGTGAAAATGGCACTTTGGGACTGTGAAAGGGTTAGGGTTAGGGTTAGGGTTTTGGCCCTGTTGTCCCAAACTGCCCCAGCACTTCCCACATTGCTCAAAGTGGCTAGCTTTCATCCCAACACAGTTTATAGGGCCATACGGTACATAGTTTTCAAGTTACAGACTAAGCTAAGCAAAATTAATCTTTTTTTTTTTACTGTGAAAATGGCACTTTGGGACTGTGAAAGGGTTGGGGTTAGGGTTAGGGTTTTGGCCCTGTTGTCCCAAACTGCCCCAGCACTTCCCACATTGCTCAAAGTGGCTAGCTTTCATCCCAACACAGTTTATAGGGCCATACGGTACATAGTTTTCAAGTTACAGACTAAGCTAAGCAAAATGAATCTTTTTTTTTTTACTGTGAAAATGGCACTTTGGGACTGTGAAAGGGTTAGGGTTAGGGTTAGGGTTTTGGCCCTGTTGTCCCAAACTGCCCCAGCACTTCCCACATTGCTCAAAGTGGCTAGCTTTCATCCCAACACAGTTTATAGGGCCATACGGTACATAGTTTTCAAGTTACAGACTAAGCTAAGCAAAATTAATCTTTTTTTTTTTACTGTGAAAATGGCACTTTGGGACTGTGAAAGGGTTGGGGTTAGGGTTAGGGTTTTGGCCCTGTTGTCCCAAACTGCCCCAGCACTTCCCACATTGCTCAAAGTGGCTAGCTTTCATCCCAACACAGTTTATAGGGCCATACGGTACATAGTTTTCAAGTTACAGACTAAGCTAAGCAAAATGAATCTTTTTTTTTTTACTGTGAAAATGGCACTTTGGGACTGTGAAAGGGTTAGGGTTAGGGTTAGGGTTTTGGCCCTGTTGTCCCAAACTGCCCCAGCACTTCCCACATTGCTCAAAGTGGCTAGCTTTCATCCCAACACAGTTTATAGGGCCATACGGTACATAGTTTTCAAGTTACAGACTAAGCTAAGCAAAAGTGAACCAGGCCTTTTTACTGTGAAAATGGCACTTTGGGACTGTGAAAGTGACATTTTGGCCCTGTTGTCCCAAACTGCCCCAGCACTTCCCACATTGCTCAAAGTGGCTAGCTTTCATCCCAACACAGTTTATAGGGCCATACGGTACATAGTTTTCAAGTTACAGACTAAGCTAAGCAAAATGAATCTTTTTTTTTTTACTGTGAAAATGGCACTTTGGGACTGTGAAAGGGTTAGGGTTAGGGTTAGGGTTTTGGCCCTGTTGTCCCAAACTGCCCCAGCACTTCCCACATTGCTCAAAGTGGCTAGCTTTCATCCCAACACAGTTTATAGGGCCATACGGTACATAGTTTTCAAGTTACAGACTAAGCTAAGCAAAATGAATCTTTTTTTTTTTACTGTGAAAATGGCACTTTGGGACTGTGAAAGGGTTAGGGTTAGGGTTAGGGTTTTGGCCCTGTTGTCCCAAACTGCCCCAGCACTTCCCACATTGCTCAAAGTGGCTAGCTTTCATCCCAACACAGTTTATAGGGCCATACGGTACATAGTTTTCAAGTTACAGACTAAGCTAAGCAAAATTAATCTTTTTTTTTTTACTGTGAAAATGGCACTTTGGGACTGTGAAAGGGTTGGGGTTAGGGTTAGGGTTTTGGCCCTGTTGTCCCAAACTGCCCCAGCACTTCCCACATTGCTCAAAGTGGCTAGCTTTCATCCCAACACAGTTTATAGGGCCATACGGTACATAGTTTTCAAGTTACAGACTAAGCTAAGCAAAATGAATCTTTTTTTTTTTACTGTGAAAATGGCACTTTGGGACTGTGAAAGGGTTAGGGTTAGGGTTAGGGTTTTGGCCCTGTTGTCCCAAACTGCCCCAGCACTTCCCACATTGCTCAAAGTGGCTAGCTTTCATCCCAACACAGTTTATAGGGCCATACGGTACATAGTTTTCAAGTTACAGACTAAGCTAAGCAAAAGTGAACCAGGCCTTTTTACTGTGAAAATGGCACTTTGGGACTGTGAAAGTGACATTTTGGCCCTGTTGTCCCAAACTGCCCCAGCACTTCCCACATTGCTCAAAGTGGCTAGCTTTCATCCCAACACAGTTTATAGGGCCATACGGTACATAGTTTTCAAGTTACAGACTAAGCTAAGCAAAATGAATCTTTTTTTTTTTACTGTGAAAATGGCACTTTGGGACTGTGAAAGGGTTAGGGTTAGGGTTAGGGTTTTGGCCCTGTTGTCCCAAACTGCCCCAGCACTTCCCACATTGCTCAAAGTGGCTAGCTTTCATCCCAACACAGTTTATAGGGCCATACGGTACATAGTTTTCAAGTTACAGACTAAGCTAAGCAAAATTAATCTTTTTTTTTTTACTGTGAAAATGGCACTTTGGGACTGTGAAAGGGTTGGGGTTAGGGTTAGGGTTTTGGCCCTGTTGTCCCAAACTGCCCCAGCACTTCCCACATTGCTCAAAGTGGCTAGCTTTCATCCCAACACAGTTTATAGGGCCATACGGTACATAGTTTTCAAGTTACAGACTAAGCTAAGCAAAATGAATCTTTTTTTTTTTACTGTGAAAATGGCACTTTGGGACTGTGAAAGGGTTAGGGTTAGGGTTAGGGTTTTGGCCCTGTTGTCCCAAACTGCCCCAGCACTTCCCACATTGCTCAAAGTGGCTAGCTTTCATCCCAACACAGTTTATAGGGCCATACGGTACATAGTTTTCAAGTTACAGACTAAGCTAAGCAAAAGTGAACCAGGCCTTTTTACTGTGAAAATGGCACTTTGGGACTGTGAAAGTGACATTTTGGCCCTGTTGTCCCAAACTGCCCCAGCACTTCCCACATTGCTCAAAGTGGCTAGCTTTCATCCCAACACAGTTTATAGGGCCATACGGTACATAGTTTTCAAGTTACAGACTAAGCTAAGCAAAATGAATCTTTTTTTTTTTACTGTGAAAATGGCACTTTGGGACTGTGAAAGGGTTAGGGTTAGGGTTAGGGTTTTGGCCCTGTTGTCCCAAACTGCCCCAGCACTTCCCACATTGCTCAAAGTGGCTAGCTTTCATCCCAACACAGTTTATAGGGCCATACGGTACATAGTTTTCAAGTTACAGACTAAGCTAAGCAAAAGTGAACCAGGCCTTTTTACTGTGAAAACGGCACTTTGGGACTGTGAAAGTGACATTTTGGCCCTGTTGTCCCAAACTGCCCCAGCACTTCCCACATTGCTCAAAGTGGCTAGCTTTCATCCCAACACAGTTTATAGGGCCATACGGTACATAGTTTTCAAGTTACAGACTAAGCTAAGCAAAATGAATCTTTTTTTTTTTACTGTGAAAATGGCACTTTGGGACTGTGAAAGGGTTAGGGTTAGGGTTAGGGTTTTGGCCCTGTTGTCCCAAACTGCCCCAGCACTTCCCACATTGCTCAAAGTGGCTAGCTTTCATCCCAACACAGTTTATAGGGCCATACGGTACATAGTTTTCAAGTTACAGACTAAGCTAAGCAAAATGAATCTTTTTTTTTTTACTGTGAAAATGGCACTTTGGGACTGTGAAAGGGTTAGGGTTAGGGTTAGGGTTTTGGCCCTGTTGTCCCAAACTGCCCCAGCACTTCCCACATTGCTCAAAGTGGCTAGCTTTCATCCCAACACAGTTTATAGGGCCATACGGTACATAGTTTTCAAGTTACAGACTAAGCTAAGCAAAAGTGAACCAGGCCTTTTTACTGTGAAAACGGCACTTTGGGACTGTGAAAGTGACATTTTGGCCCTGTTGTCCCAAACTGCCCCAGCACTTCCCACATTGCTCAAAGTGGCTAGCTTTCATCCCAACACAGTTTATAGGGCCATACGGTACATAGTTTTCAAGTTACAGACTAAGCTAAGCAAAAGTGAACCAGGCCTTTTTACTGTGAAAATGGCACTTTGGGACTGTGAAAGTGACATTTTGGCCCTGTTGTCCCAAACTGCCCCAGCACTTCCCACATTGCTCAAAGTGGCTAGCTTTCATCCCAACACAGTTTATAGGGCCATACGGTACATAGTTTTCAAGTTACAGACTAAGCTAAGCAAAATTAATCTTTTTTTTTTTACTGTGAAAATGGCACTTTGGGACTGTGAAAGGGTTAGGGTTAGGGTTAGGGTTTTGGCCCTGTTGTCCCAAACTGCCCCAGCACTTCCCACATTGCTCAAAGTGGCTAGCTTTCATCCCAACACAGTTTATAGGGCCATACGGTACATAGTTTTCAAGTTACAGACTAAGCTAAGCAAAAGTGAACCAGGCCTTTTTACTGTGAAAACGGCACTTTGGGACTGTGAAAGTGACATTTTGGCCCTGTTGTCCCAAACTGCCCCAGCACTTCCCACATTGCTCAAAGTGGCTAGCTTTCATCCCAACACAGTTTATAGGGCCATACGGTACATAGTTTTCAAGTTACAGACTAAGCTAAGCAAAAGTGAACCAGGCCTTTTTACTGTGAAAATGGCACTTTGGGACTGTGAAAGTGACATTTTGGCCCTGTTGTCCCAAACTGCCCCAGCACTTCCCACATTGCTCAAAGTGGCTAGCTTTCATCCCAACACAGTTTATAGGGCCATACGGTACATAGTTTTCAAGTTACAGACTAAGCTAAGCAAAAGTGAACCAGGCCTTTTTACTGTGAAAACGGCACTTTGGGACTGTGAAAGTGACATTTTGGCCCTGTTGTCCCAAACTGCCCCAGCACTTCCCACATTGCTCAAAGTGGCTAGCTTTCATCCCAACACAGTTTATAGGGCCATACGGTACATAGTTTTCAAGTTACAGACTAAGCTAAGCAAAAGTGAACCAGGCCTTTTTACTGTGAAAATGGCACTTTGGGACAGTGAAAGTGACATTTTGGCCCTGTTGTCCCAAACTGCCCCAGCACTTCCCACATTGCTCAAAGTGGCTAGCTTTCATCCCAACACAGTTTATAGGGCCATACGGTACATAGTTTTCAAGTTACAGACTAAGCTAAGCAAAATGAATCTTTTTTTTTTTACTGTGAAAATGGCACTTTGGGACTGTGAAAGGGTTAGGGTTAGGGTTAGGGTTTTGGCCCTGTTGTCCCAAACTGCCCCAGCACTTCCCACATTGCTCAAAGTGGCTAGCTTTCATCCCAACACAGTTTATAGGGCCATACGGTACATAGTTTTCAAGTTACAGACTAAGCTAAGCAAAAGTGAACCAGGCCTTTTT
Organism: Protomyctophum bolini; assembly: GCF_963924005.1. Taxonomy (NCBI): domain Eukaryota; kingdom Metazoa; phylum Chordata; class Actinopteri; order Myctophiformes; family Myctophidae; genus Protomyctophum; species Protomyctophum bolini. Next base: position 247,579 of record NW_027665535.1, read on the forward strand.
ACTGTGAAAATGGCACTTTGGGACTGTGAAAGTGACATTTTGGCCCTGTTGTCCCAAACTGCCCCAGCACTTCCCACATTGCTCAAAGTGGCTAGCTTTCATCCCAACACAGTTTATAGGGCCATACGGTACATAGTTTTCAAGTTACAGACTAAGCTAAGCAAAATGAATCTTTTTTTTTTTACTGTGAAAATGGCACTTTGGGACTGTGAAAGGGTTAGGGTTAGGGTTAGGATTTTGGCCCTGTTGTCCCAAACTGCCCCAGCACTTCACACATTGCTCAAAGTGGCTAGCTTTCATCCCAACACAGTTTATAGGGCCATACGGTACATAGTTTTCAAGTTACAGACTAAGCTAAGCAAAAGTGAACCAGGCCTTTTTACTGTGAAAACGGCACTTTGGGACTGTGAAAGTGACATTTTGGCCCTGTTGTCCCAAACTGCCCCAGCACTTCCCACATTGCTCAAAGTGGCTAGCTTTCATCCCAACACAGTTTATAGGGCCATACGGTACATAGTTTTCAAGTTACAGACTAAGCTAAGCAAAAGTGAACCAGGCCTTTTTACTGTGAAAATGGCACTTTGGGACTGTGAAAGTGACATTTTGGCCCTGTTGTCCCAAACTGCCCCAGCACTTCCCACATTGCTCAAAGTGGCTAGCTTTCATCCCAACACAGTTTATAGGGCCATACGGTACATAGTTTTCAAGTTACAGACTAAGCTAAGCAAAATGAATCTTTTTTTTTTTACTGTGAAAATGGCACTTTGGGACTGTGAAAGGGTTAGGGTTAGGGTTAGGGTTTTGGCCCTGTTGTCCCAAACTGCCCCAGCACTTCCCACATTGCTCAAAGTGGCTAGCTTTCATCCCAACACAGTTTATAGGGCCATACGGTACATAGTTTTCAAGTTACAGACTAAGCTAAGCAAAAGTGAACCAGGCCTTTTTACTGTGAAAATGGCACTTTGGGACTGTGAAAGTGACATTTTGGCCCTGTTGTCCCAAACTGCCCCAGCACTTCCCACATTGCTCAAAGTGGCTAGCTTTCATCCCAACACAGTTTATAGGGCCATACGGTACATAGTTTTCAAGTTACAGACTAAGCTAAGCAAAAGTGAACCAGGCCTTTTTACTGTGAAAATGGCACTTTGGGACTGTGAAAGTGACATTTTGGCCCTGTTGTCCCAAACTGCCCCAGCACTTCCCACATTGCTCAAAGTGGCTAGCTTTCATCCCAACACAGTTTATAGGGCCATACGGTACATAGTTTTCAAGTTACAGACTAAGCTAAGCAAAAGTGA
>NW_027665534.1:0-15000 GCF_963924005.1 Protomyctophum bolini
CCCGGTGACAGAGAGAGAGAGAGAGAGAGAGAGAGAGAGAGAGAGAGAGAGAGAGAGAGAGAGAGAGAGAGAGAGACACCAATGCACAGTTTTGGCAGCAAAATATGTGTGGAGTTGTCATCAACTGAGGGACAGCCAGTGGACAGAAAAGAGACAGACAGATATATCTGTCTGAGGGACAGACAGGTATATCTGTCTGAGGGACAGACAGGTATATCTGTCTGAGGGACAGACAGGTATATCTGTCTGAGGGACAGACAGGTATATCTGTCTGAGGGACAGACAGGTATATCTGTCTGAGGGACAGACAGGTATATCTGTCTGAGGGACAGACAGGTATATCTGTCTGAGGGACAGACAGTGGACAGAAGAGACAGACAGGTATATCTGTCTGAGGGACAGACAGGTATATCTGTCTGAGGGACAGACAGTGGACAGTAGAGACAGGTATATCTGTCTGAGGGACAGACAGGTATATCTGTCTGAGGGACAGACAGGTATATCTGTCTGAGGGACAGACAGTGGACAGTAGAGACAGGCATATCTGTCTGAACAGGGTCATTTAGATGCTGTTATGTTTATGTTTGTTAATCTATTTTCATTGTTACTGTATTGTTTGTTGTTCATTATTATTGGGATGATTGTTGACATTAAAGGTAGAGTAAGTGATTTCACTCAAAAAACCTTAGGTTTCGTTTTTGGCTGTGGGACCTAAGCCTTCGTCCAATCAGGATAGAGAGTCAAAAACTAAACCTAAGGTTTTTTGACCCCCAGGGGTTAACTGGGGACAGGGAGGAACTCCTTATATGGTCAGCACACTCTATAGTAGAGAGGATTATCACAACAAAACAAAAAAATAAGTGATATTTGAATTAAGTGAAATCACTGAATATACTGTACCTTTAATTGTTTTGTTGCATGTACGCTTTGGCAATGTAAAACATATTTATCATGCCAATAAAGCCTTTTGAAATTGAAATTGAATTGATAGAGAGAGAGAGAGAGAGAGAGAGAGAGAGAGAGAGAGAGAGAGAGAGAGAGAGAGAGAGAGAGAGAGAGAGAGAGAGAGAGAGAGAGGGAGAAAGAGGAGATGAGGATGTTGAAAAATAAGGGAGGAAAGAAGGGGTGAATCTGGGGAGGGGTTGGGGGAAACGATGGGGTCTGAAGCCGACAGGGAGAGGAGGGGCAGTGGTACGGAGGACAGGGTACTTGTACTCAAGGTTTGTATTCAAGTAAAAGTATCAATACGGCAATATAGAAATACTTTGTTACAAGTAAAAGTTCAACATTTACTCGAGTAAAAGTACAAACATATCAGTTTCAAAATCTATACCAAATTATGCAAAAGTAGGCTAGTCATTTTGCAGAATGGATAAAAATGCATGTAACCCATGCATGGGTTCATTCGATTATTCGATTGGGCCTTTCTGGAAGAGAAATACACATTTGATTGATAAGACAAATGTCTTATCAATATATAGAATATTCTAACCACACCTGGGGGTCAATTAGAATAATGTTAACTCCACAGACACATAAAAAGCAGGAAAAAGGTACAAAATGTCATGTTCATGTCATATGAAAGCAGGGAATCGACCAAATGGACATATGGGTTGTTCAGTTTGACCCACCAGTTTTGGAGATATGGCTTACAGAGTAATGTCTGGCAGAGAAACAGCGAGTTGAGAAAACAGGCTTGAAAAGTTCACTTCTGTGGTCTCTAACATTACACCATAGCTACATGTTTAAGCACTTATTTCATATTTACATGTCTTCTGTGTTATGACTTCATGCTGTAGTGCTTAGATGGTTCTGTTATGACTTCATGTTGTAGTATTTAGATGGTTCTGTTATGACTTCATGTTGTAGTATTTAGACGGTTCTGTTATGACTTCATGTTGTAGTATTTAGATGGTTCTGTTATGACTTCATGTTGTAGTATTTAGATGGTTCTCTTATGACTTCATTTTGTAGTATTTAGATGGTTCTGTTATGACTTCATGTTGTAGTATTTAGATGGTTCTGTTATGACTTCATGTTGTAGTATTTAGATGGTTCTGTTATGACTTCATGTTGTAGTATTTAGATGGTTCTGTTATGACTTCATGCTGTAGTGTTTAGATGGTTCTGTTATGACTTCATGTTGTAGTATTTAGATGGTTCTGTTATGACTGCATGCTGTAGTATTTAGATGGTTCTCTTATCACTTCATGTTGTAGTATTTAGATGGTTCTCTTATGACTTCATTTTGTAGTATTTAGATGGTTCTGTTATGACTTCATTTTGTAGTATTTAGATGGTTCTGTTATGACTTCATGTTGTAGTATTTAGATGGTTCTCTTATGACTGCATGCTGTAGTATTTAGATGGTTCTGTTATGACTTCATGTTGTAGTATTTAGATGGTTCTGTTATGACTTCATGTTGTAGTATTTAGATGGTTCTGTTATGACTTCATGCTGTAGTGTTTAGATGGTTCTGTTATGACTTCATGCTGTAGTGTTTAGATGGTTCTGTTATGGCTTCATGCTGTAGTATTTAGATGGTTCTGTTATGACTTCATGCTGTAGTGTTTAGATGGTTCTGTTATGACTTCATGTTGTAGTATTTAGATGGTTCTGTTATGACTTCATGCTGTAGTGTTTAGATGGTTCTGTTATGACTTCATGCTGTAGTATTTAGATGGTTCTGTTATGACTTCATGCTGTAGTGTTTAGATGGTTCTGTTATGACTTCATGCTGTAGTATTTAGATGGTTCTGTTATGACTTCATGCTATAGTGTTTAGATGGTTCTGTTATGGCTTCATGCTGTAGTGTTTAGATGGTTCTGTTATGACTGCATGCTGTAGTGTTTAGATGGTTCTGTTATGACTGCATGCTGTAGTGTTTAGATGGTTCTGTTATGGCTTCATGCTGTAGTGTTTAGATGGTTCTGTTATGGCTTCATGCTGTAGTATTTAGATGGTTCTGTTATGGCTTCATGCTGTAGTATTTAGACGGTCCTGGTATTCTTCTCTGCATACTGTAGCAGGCTATCTATCTATTGTCTACTGCTGTGTTTTCTTCTCCCCTGTAACTATACAATGGAGGGACATGTTATCCCAGTGGGACCAAAGTAGGTCAGGTAAATGTTAATTTAAAGCAATAAGCCCCGTGGAGGCCGTGGTTTACGCTCATTTTAGAATCGTTAGGCAGGGCCTTGGAAGCTGCTTTGGTTACCAAATATGGCAACATGAAAATCCCAATTAAAACCGTTTAATGACAAACTCCCTATAAACTGCAGCCAGCGCATACTAACTAGGCGACAGTGTTGTTTTTGTCAGCAACTTTTTATTTAGTTAGTTAGTCGTACGTCTCTTGAATAATATATAGTTTTCATTTAGTTTTAGTCACATTTTAGTCACCTGGAATGTTTTAGTCTAGTTTTAGTCAACTAAATGCCATAAGACTTTAGTCGACTAAATCTACAGTTGATTGTGTGCTTTCAGATCTGCTATTTTCAGCATGCAACCAAGTGTGAAATGACTTTTACTGAGATCTCTTGTCCACGAATCCCTTCCTAACATTTTAGTCTAGTTTTTATCTGTTGACAAACTTATATATATTTAGTCTTAGTTTTAGTCACCATAGCTTACTTTTCATTAGGATTCCATTTAGGTTTTCGTCAGTGAAAAAAGGTATTTGACTATTCTTCGTCTTAGTTTTAGTCGACGAAAACAACTCTGCTAGGCTATGCAATAAAACAAACATGCACACTTTTAAAATGGCCATTGCAAGTGTGAAATGAACCCATATTGAGTATATGCATGGCTACGCAGAATAGCTCCAGATTGTATTTAAAAAAAAGACACAGCCGTTCGAAGTGACGGGTTGTCACGGTTGGAGTCAAGACAGTGAAGGGTTGTCAGGGTTGGAGTCAGGACAGTGAAGGGTTGTCAGGGTTGGAGTCAAGACAGTGAGGGGTTGTCAGGGTTGGAGTCAGGACAGTGAGGCGTTGTCAGGGTTGGAGTCAAGACAGTGAAGGGGTTGTCAGGGTTCGAGTCAGGACAGTGTAGGACCCAAAGCACAAGACGAGAGGCAGAGGCAGCCCAGTTCATATAAGTATTTATTTCACCAAAATAAATACTTAGGCGTCATTACTGCTGTGAATAACCCTGTACAACAGCTGGTATAGATTAATTACTGCTGTGACTAACTAGGTACAGACTCAGTGAGCACAGTCTCGCGATCGAGAAAGGCCGCCATAGGCAGACCTGTATCCCGAGAGAAGACAGACTATGCACCCACTGCACACTAAATTAAGTGGAAACCGAGCTACACTTCCTAACCATCTGTCCATTGTACCAAGACATCAGAGACACATACTTCCCACAGATTACAACCACACACGGAGATTTTGAAAACATGACCAATGACAAAAAACTCCCATATCTGCTGGGCGAAGTACAACAATGTGCAAACACAGCAGCAAGATGTGTGAGTTGCTGTGATAGGAGAAGGATATCAAATGGAACACAACCACCCTAAAGACTAATCATTGTGTATATTCCTGCACTATACCTGCATCGAGTTATCTTGGTACACAGAAGTTGATCTATTGAAGATTCTGACCTTCAAAGTACATAATTTTTGTTTTGATTGTATTGCTGTATTGTTGTATTGTTCTTTCTGCTTTGGCAATGTAAACGTAAGTTTTCTCATGCCAATAAAGCCCTTTGAATTGAATTGAATTGAATTGACTATATTGTATTTATATTTCTACTGTACTGTATGTGTTTTATGTTGTGATCTGTGATGTATATGCATGTTTCTTTGATATATGGATCTCCCTGGGTCTGAAATACAGTATTGATTGATTGATATATTATAATTTATATAAACTCAGTGTGTGTGTGTGTGTGTGTGTGTGTGTGTACATTTGCGCAGTCTGCGTTATAGTTAATGTGTACTTTAAGTGAAGGTCTTGTGAATCAGACTGTAAACTAAGTATACGGTCTGTAAAACCTTCAGTGTTCATTCATCCAATTAGCTCAGAAAATGTACAAAATAATGTGTACATTTTAACACTCATTAGACGCTGAGTACAGAACGAACACTGTCGCTATACTGCAGTGCATATACTGTTCGTCCTTAACCCATTCTGAACGGGAACCCATTTCTGGTGTTAGCATCATGTTATGCTTTATAGCTATTGAAAAACAGCAGATCTACAAGCTCATAGCGTGCCACCGAGTGACGCGCTACGAGCTTGTAGGTCTGCTATTTTTTGAAAATAATCGAAGAACGACTGAACTTTTTTAGAATCTGATCTCAGGTCAGAATGGATTAATCAGACCAGTTTGTGTGTGTCCAGTGGAAACCTCAATGGGTTAAGGGGTCAAGTGGATCGTAGCGGGTTTTCAGTGACCGGATAGGATGTAAGAAAGGATAGGATAGGATATAGGATGCAGCGTTTTTGATTATGTTGTTCGATGTGACGACGAAGCTGTGAATCTGTGAAGCTGTGAATCTGTGAAGCTGTGAAGCTGTGAAGCCACCCATGCATTGGTCTGCAATATTTTATCATTACAAGAGTCTATAATGATCTCTCTAGAACAAAACAAATATATGAAAATCCATCCGCGGAATATTTTACCAATCTTTACCCTATACTCCATCATGAGTTATCTGCACAATTGCAAAGCTATTTCCATTTTAACCTATTTAGGCCTGACGTCGAATCTTTTAAAATGTCTTTTTTTAAATGTTTTTTTTCCCCTGAAAAACCTCATGTTTCTATATCAGTGGTTCTCAATATTTCATGTCAAGGACCCCCCAAAAATATATAAAATTGGCCGCTGACCCCCCCGTCTGAAAATATGTTGTTCCAGGAACCACCTCCCAGAGGCAAAGATTTGAGTTAAAAACGTTCGCTCTGAAAGAATATACATGCAAAGCTTTGCACCACATGTTCATGATTTTTCAAAAATAAAAAAATAGCAGACCTGCAAGCTCATAGCGCGCCACCGAGTGGCGCGCTACGAGCTTGTAGATCTGCTATTTTTCAATAGCTAAATTATAACATAATGTTTAAAACACCAAAAGGGGTTCCCGCCCAGAATGGGTTAACCTATTTTCACCGTGACACACTATATAGCAAAACGAACCTGCGACCATCAGCAACATAGACAAAGTCTGCAGTTCCTTGGATGCAAAATGTAGAAGTTAGTGTGTTCATGAATCCTGGAGAGAGAGACAGTTCTCCTCACCTTGGGCTCTGGGACTATAATATAATATTATAATATAATAACTAATAACTATATGTCTGAGACTGCATCATGGGGTCCAGCGCTGGTTTATGGGCCTGTGGTTCAACCCATTCTGACCTGAGATCAGATTCATACGAGGTTTTCCACTGGGACACACACTGGTCTGATGAACCCATTCTGACCTGAGATCAGATTCTAAAAAATGTCAGTCGTTCTTCGATTTTTCTAAAATAGCAGACCTACAAGCTCGTAGCGCGCCACTCGGTGGCGCGCTATGAGCTTGTAGATCTGCTATTTTTGCTATTTCCCCCGCCCCCCCCCACCCAGAAGCTAAGATTTGAGTTAAAAAAAAACGTTCGCTCTGAAAGGATATAATTATATTCAAAGATGTGAGCAACATTTTCACGATTAAAATAAAAACAAATCACACCTGTGTGAACTGAGTGGTGCAACTCCCCCCCCCCCCCTCCCTCTCTCTCTCATTAGCAGGCAACAGTGCAGCAGTCTCTCTCTCTCTCTCTCTCTCTCTCTCTCGCTCTGTGTTTCTGGCACAACAGCGCCCCTACTGGTACTCATTCTCGTGCTCATTAACGTCACAGGGACACACATAGGTGAACACGGACATGGCTGTTCCTCGGAGTGGTTGCACCACTCAAAAAAATAGCAGATCTACAAGCTCGTAGCGCGGCACTTGCTATTTTTCAATACATATAAAAGTATAACATACTGAATTGACGGGTGTTTTCCCCTGCAGCCAAATGAGGAGCTATAGTTTACATTTTACAATAATTCTATATTCACTTGATATATTATTATACAATATAGGACAATTATATTACATTCAGTACAATTTAATTGAAGACAAAATAGGTTTCATCATGTCCTCTTATAGCTTGCCATGAATTAGGGAATATAACATGACGAAGTGTCAGCCCCGGAGACAGGCTTTCATCCCATAGGTCAGCAGAGGTAAATACTCAACACTTCTAAAGTGTCTTAACCAGACATGGACGGGAACCCCTTTTGGTGTTATAGCAAAAACAGCAGATCTACAAGCTCGTAGCGCGCCACTCGGTGGCGCGCTACGAGCTTGTAGATCTGCTGTTTTTGAGAAATCGACTGACATAAAGAAACATAGCTTTTTCTGAAAACTGTCAGGATGTACAGGTGGACAGTGGGTTTAGCAAAGGGCCAATTAGGGAATATAACATGACGAAGTGTCAGCCCCGGAGACAGGCTTTCATCCCATAGGTCAGCACAGGTAAATACTCAACACTTCTAAAGTGTCTTAACCAGACATGGACGGGTGTCACAACTCCTCAGGAGGTGAAACAAACATCTTAACCAGACATGGACGGGTGTCACACCTCCTCAGGAGGTGAAACAAACATCTTAACCAGACATGGACGGGTGTCACACCTCCTCAGGAGGTGAAACAAACATCTTAACCAGACATGGACGGGTGTCACGACTCCTCAGGAGGTGAAACAAACATCTTAACCAGACATGGACGGGTGTCACACCTCCTCAGGAGGTGAAACAAACATGTTAACCAGACATGGACGGGTGTCACACCTCCTCAGGAGGTGAAACAAACATCTTAACCAGACATGGACGGGTGTCACGACTCCTCAGGAGGTGAAACAAACATCTTAACCAGACATGGACGGGTGTCACAACTCCTCAGGAGGTGAAACAAACATCTTAACCAGACATGGACGGGTGTCACAACTCCTCAGGAGGTGAAACAAACATCTTAACCAGACATGGACGGGTGTCACACCTCCTCAGGAGGTGAAACAAACATCTTAACCAGACATGGACGGGTGTCACACCTCCTCAGGAGGTGAAACAAACATCTTAACCAGACATGGACGGGTGTCACACCTCCTCAGGAGGTGAAACAAACATCTTAACCAGACATGGACGGGTGTCACGACTCCTCAGGAGGTGAAACAAACATCTTAACCAGACATGGACGGGTGTCACAACTCCTCAGGAGGTGAAACAAACATCTTAACCAGACATGGACGGGTGTCACACCTCCTCAGGAGGTGAAACAAACATCTTAACCAGACATGGACGGGTGTCACACCTCCTCAGGAGGTGAAACAAACATCTTAACCAGACATGGACGGGTGTCACAACTCCTCAGGAGGTGAAACAAACATCTTAACCAGACATGGACGGGTGTCACACCTCCTCAGGAGGTGAAACAAACATCTTAACCAGACATGGACGGGTGTCACGACTCCTCAGGAGGTGAAACAAACATCTTAACCAGACATGGACGGGTGTCACACCTCCTCAGGAGGTGAAACAAACATCTTAACCAGACATGGACGGGTGTCACGACTCCTCAGGAGGTGAAACAAACATCTTAACCAGACATGGACGGGTGTCACGACTCCTCAGGAGGTGAAACAAACATCTTAACCAGACATGGACGGGTGTCACACCTCCTCAGGAGGTGAAACAAACATCTTAACCAGACATGGACGGGTGTCACGACTCCTCAGGAGGTGAAACAAACATCTTAACCAGACATGGACGGGTGTCACGACTCCTCAGGAGGTGAAACAAACATCTTAACCAGACATGGACGGGTGTCACAACTCCTCAGGAGGTGAAACAAACACATGAATAAATAAATGGAGCGACGCGGGAGAGCCCGTTAATTTAAGCCGTTTAGGCCCGACGTGGAAATAAATAAAAAAGTCTTCTAAATCCTGATTAAAAACCCATGTTTCTATGTCAAGTTGTTCTCAAACATATTCATGTCAATTAAGGACCCTATAGATATTATATGACCGCATCTGAAAATATGTTGTTCCAGGGACCCTCCTCTCAGTAGCGAAGATTTGACTTCTCTTCTTGACGCTCTGAAAGAATATATATTCAACGATTTCGGGCACATTTTCACGATTTTTCAAGAAATAGCAGACCTACAAGCTCGTAGCGCGCCACTCGGTGGCGCGCTATGAGCTTGTAGATCTGCTATTTTTCAATAGCTAAATCATATAACATAATGCTAACATCAAAAGGGGTTTCCTGCCCAAAATGGGTTAAAGACCATGCCGTACCGACTGGACCTGAGCGGCTTCAGAACCGCTCTACGTTGTGCATGAACGCTGTATCGGGTGCGTAGCGGGTGGTGCCACTATATTATTCATATAGGGGTGGCATAATTATGGACGTGAATATTCTCGCCGAATAACGCGATTATAGAAGCAGAGAAACGTGTATGTTACGGAATATATACGCTAAATTAAATACATGCTGTTTTATGTTCCACTCCACAGTGGTTCTCAAACAGTGGTCCGGGGACCACTGCAGCTAAATGATGGAGAGTTGGTAACCAAATGGACCCTTTAACGCTTGAGAGAGAGCGAAAAGAGTTACCGTACGTTATTGTGAAACGTCTGCTCTGCAGTATACTTTACTTACAAGAAGTCTACACGCAATTAGAGAATGCAGAAGAACTGTTATTTCGATCAACGTTTGCCTGATTTCTCTCCTAATGGTAGTATATATATATATATATATGCAGCACATATATAATGTGTGCTGCAGAATATATATATATATATATATATATATATATATATATATATATATTAGTGATGCACCGAATATTCGGCCGCAGAAAATATTCGGCAGAAAATGGCTAAAAATGCATTTTCGGCCTATTCGGTTTCGGCCCGAATAGGCAGAAAATATATCACCGAATAGTGTATGCAATTAATGCATTCAAAAGAGCTGAATAAATGTTTTATGGACCCATAATAGTGATTATTATTGAAGTTAAGTTTTGCCATAACCATTTATTTTGCCATAAATCAGGTAGCTTTAAGGTACAGCCGTGACAGCAATGGTAGGAAAAAAAGATGTATAATATTAATCATATTCGGATATTCGGTATTCGGTTTTCGGCCAACTGTTTCCTATATTCAGTATTCGTTTTCGGCCAAGAATTTCCCTTTCGGTGCATCCCTAATATATATACATATATATATATATATACACATGTCAAGACAGCATGGAAATGTGGAGATATTTGTTGGTTTTGGGTCTGAGAGGCTAAATGTCATCAAATGGTGTACGACGTGGTTCAAATCCAGAGTAAATAAATTATATAGGTTAGAAGTGCAAATCAATGAAAGTTCCTCATCCCATTATAATGTGTGCTGCAGAATGTACAGTATACACATTACAGCATGTACAGTGTGAGCGTTTAGAATGTTTCCTCTGTCATTGGGAGGCATTTTGAGGACAAATAAATGAGGTTAAGTCAGAGAAAACGCATCACGGATCCACGCCTCCTCGCAGCGCACACGCATGCGCACGCATGCGTGTGCGTGCACGCACGCACGCAAGTACAGACTACACATGCATGCATCATGCTCTCTCTTTCTCGAACACTCAGAAATTGTGCACATGCATTGCACAGCCACACACGCATGCGTGCACAGCCACGCATGCATGCATGCACGCACACACACACACACACACACACACACACACACACACACACACACACACACACACACACACACACTTGTCCATACATACTGTACACACACTGTACTACATGCAGAAGCAAAAAAGAAACGTCAGATTGTGCATGCGTATATAAATACCCACATCATCAACAGTGCAGCACATAAATCATACAGGAGAGAGAGAGAGAGAGAGAGAGAGAGAGAGAGAGAGAGAGAGGGGAGAGAGAGAGAGGGGAGAGAGAGGGGGGGAGGGGGAGAGAGAGGGGGGAGGGGGGGAGAGAGAGGGGGGAGGGGGGGAGAGAGAGGGGGGAGGGGGGGAAAGGGGGGAGGGGGGGGGAGGGGGGAGAGGGGGGGGGGAGGGGGGGGGAGGGGGGGGGGGAGTTTGGATCATTTTTCTTGCCCTTTCTCCATTTCTCTCACCACAAACTCTTCCAACCTCTGTATACTCTTGCCCCTATCTCACACTCCTTCCTACTTCCTTACTTATTTGCTTTGAATCCATCCATCCATCCATCCATCACATTCCCAAACGTAAACAAAGAATCACACCTTGGTCTTCAATGTTTGTGTTTACACAATCATGTTTGTGTTTACACAAAGCTGGACATGTATGGAGCACTCCTCAACAACCATAAAACAACAACATGCACACTCTCCCAGGCAGCCTATATTGAACTAGGAGTAGTAGTGTTGAATACTGCAGAGAGTGTATAGGCTACAACAGCTAGTTTCTTTCAACACACTTAGCATAGCAGCAGATAGCCCCGCAAGCAGAACCCGAATGTAGTAAAGTTTCTGATACTTTTATGACTTTACTGCATTGGGTCCTGCTTCACGTGGGGCTGTCGCCAGTTACGCACAAACAAATACAATGTAAACACGCGATGAGACGGACTTCTGCGCGCTTTTACCATGGTTATTCATGTATTGACATACGAATGTGCGAACTATAAGTACCTTACATACCATACCGACACATCTCCTGTGTCGCGGAAGCCGTTAAGTATTTTTAATCCATGATTGATTAAAAATGTCGCTTCTTCCTACCTTGTTTATTGACACCTCATTGTACCGCCTATCTGGCTAGCTAGTGGTGCTACAGCTATGACGGAGCAGATCAAAGGCAGCCCGTAGCCCGCAAAGCCAACCGCACATCTAGCCGCAATTTGCAACTCTAGATTTTTTTACAATTGGCTGAATCTAGAGTTGCAATAACCTCCATCGACTTCCTATGCATGGTTTTGGTTTTGCATTGGTTTGTGACCTCCTGGTCTTAAATTACGTTAAACTCACCAACATTGCAGCTGTAGTCCAAGCTTGAATTATCCTCTTTCGATCTGGTGTCGCTTGTTTATCATAAAAGTCCCCGTAAAAAAAGTTATGAGCTACTTTCTGTCCAAAATATTCCACAACTATTATTCCGAGCCGCCATCTTGGATTTTTTCAACGTGCCATAAAACAAGACGTGAGGGGGAGCGCTTGTTTAATAGTGTCCCTCCCTCCCTAGGGTGTCGGCCTCTTCTTTGGGTGTCTTACCTGCGCAGGTAAGATTCTATTAAACAAGCGCTCCCCCTCACGTCTTGTTTTATGGCACGTTGAAAAAATCCAAGATGGCGGCTCGGAATAATAGTTGTGGAATATTTTGGACAGAAAGTAGCTCATAACTTTTTTTACGGGGACTTTTATGATAAACAAGTGACACCAGATCGAAAGAGGATAATTCAAGCTTGGACTACAGCTGCAATGTTGGTGAGTTTAACGTAATTTAAGACCAGGAGGTCACAAACCAATGCAAAACCAAAACCATGCATAGGAAGTCGATGGAGGTTATTGCAACTCTAGATTCAGCCAATTGTAAAAAAATCTAGAGTTGCAAATTGCGGCTACCGCACATCGGGAGGCGGTACAATAAACGGTAAATAAACAAGAAGAAATCAAAGCGACATTTTTAATCAAACATGGATTAAAAATACTTAACGGCTTCCGCGACACAGGAGATTTTATCAGAGGTATGTAAGGTACTTATAGTTCGCACATCCGTAATCAAACACAATACAAAGCGCGGTAATAGCGAGCAGATCGAAGAAAGGTTGAGTTTTTTATATCCGCGTTCCAACAATCGCATTGGAAAATCTTAGCATGACCAGGGACCCTACGGGTCAGCCCGGTTCGGTTCGGATTGGGCTGACCCAGGGGGTTCCGAGAGGGGCTAAGCAGCAGACAACATGGATAGCACCCCATAGCATAGCAGCAGACAACATGGGCACTACAGCACCCCAGGGCCCATAGCATAGCAGCAGACAACATGGACACTACAGCACCCCAGGGCCCATAGCATAGCAGCAGACAACATGGGCACAATCAATGAAAAATCCATTCAGCACAAAATTACAATTCAATTCTGACCTTTGATGTCTTCAATGATGTAGTAATCCATAATCGAGGGCGGACGCTGTTGTTGTGGAGTTTCCCAGTAAAGCTGAAGTCCTCAGGATACAACTGTTGTAGGCCTCCAGTAGGCTAGCTCCTCTAGGGACTGTTGTAGGCCTGCAGTAGGCTAGCTCCTCTAGGCACTGTTGTAGGCCTGCAGTAGGCTAGCTCCTCTAGGCACTGCTGACTTAATTTCTTTACAAAAACTTTGTAATAGACGTTTGGCATTGTGAGGCTAACATTTAGGATCCTCTCAGAGAGGCTTCTTATTTATAATTATTTAATCATAAACAAAGTTTCTGGGGTGAAAACAAACAAATCTGCTGCATTCTAGAAACAAGCACATGGTGACAGGCCTCAGGCAGACATGAGCAATCAATCTATGCATGCAGGTACAGATGGACAAACCAGGCAGCGCCAGTGGCTACGGATACAAATAGGACAAGATTAATAATAATACACCCACTGCTGTATTTTGCTAAATTGAATGCAGTGATTGCATTCACATAACGATATTATGCAATACTGTCATCATATTATTTAAAATACAATGAAATAAGAACAAAAAATATTTATAGTTATTTTTTTATCACCCTCACTGGTGATAAAAACAACGATAGCAGTAAGTATCGGGTTACTGGGGTCACGTGAGTGTGAGTTCAATTCAGTTCAATTCAACAGGCTTTATTGGCATGACATTTTACGAGTGTTGCCAAAGCACAATCACAGATATGACAAACAACAACATATTATCAATAAAATAAAATAAAATAAAATAAAATAAAATAAAATAAAATAAAATAAAATAAAATAAAATAAAATAAAATAAAATAAAATAAAATAAAATAAAATAAAATAAAATAAAATAAAATAAAATATAATATAATATAATATAATAAAAATAATATAAAATAATATAAAATAATATAAAATAAAGCAGGTGGTGCAGAAAATAAAAACATGGCATACTGTGTGTGTGTCCTACTGGTTGTCCCTTTTCTTGTGACGGGAATTGACATATTTTGCACCCAAAACTGCACATTCTCTTCTGTTCCCCCAGAAGGACTGGTAATCTTTCCCTTTCTGTCATACTTCGGAATTCTGGGAAATTTGTTTCACATTTTGGGAAGAGCTCCTCTCTAATATTTGTGTAGTTTTTACATTGTGTTAAGAAGTGTAACTCTGTCTCTATAGCTCCGACATCACAGTGTGTAGTTTTTACATTGTGTTAAAGAAGTGTAACTCTGTCTCTGTAGCTCCGTCATCACAGTGTGTAGTTTTTACATTGTGTTAAGAAGTGTAACTCTGTCTCTATAGCTCCGTCATCAGAGTGACAGCACAGCCTCTCCTCTCTGGGCAGCCTGTCTGTCTGTCCTCTCTGGGCAGCCAGGTCTGTCTGTGTCTGCCCTTCTCTATTGCCAGACTATGATCACTCAGTCTGCTGTACATTGTCAAAGCCTTTCTCAGGTTTTTATCAGTTACTGTGCTTAGGCATAGTCTGCCACAGTATACTGTCTGTTTAGAGACAAATATGTTACTAGTTTATCTCTCTCTCTCTCTCTCTCTCTCTCTCTCTCTCTCTCTCTCTCTCTCTCTCCTGCTCCCCTCCTAATAGCCTCCCTCTCCTCTCCTCTGGAACTTGGCTAATGTTGCTTGGTGGGTGGTCCATGCCATGCCATGCCATGTGTGCTTCGGAGGAACTTCTGTCCCTGAGGTAAAAAGCAGTTGCTATAATGGGACCTGCCTGTGGCTCGGGACGGGACGTCGTTGGTCCCACTTGTCTTATGTATGCAGGAGTCCAAAAGTACACGCACGCACGC